>NW_025544718.1:0-201348 GCF_011800055.1 Colletotrichum gloeosporioides
TTAATTAATATCTTCTTTAACTAGACTTCTATTAAACTAAGGAGATATATATCCTATATAATAGATTAGTTAAAAAGAAGTTTATTATATTATAAGTATAAGTCTAAACTAAATTAAGAGTAGATTAAAGGATAGTTTAAAGAGATAATCTAAAGGATATAGATTAAATAAAGTAATAATAAGAGACTATCTATTTAAAGAAGGATTAATAGAGGTATAGTTAATTTATATAGGATTAGTTATATAGATTTATAAGAGGTATATCTTATAAAACTAAACTACTAGTCTAACTAGTATATTAACTTCTATATAGGTAGTATAGATAGAAAAGTATTTAAAAGATTGATTTTTAGTATATATAACTCTTAAGTAGAAGTAGGGTTTTATAGGTAGGTAGGGGAGAAATAAAGAAGTAGAAGGAATAGAGGTTATCTCTAAACTAAGCTTATAACTTATTAGTATAAGTATAAGTATATTTAGAGGTATAATATATACACCTATATAGTATAAGGTTATAGATAGGCTTATATTATAATAAAAAATAATAATCCTAAGTATTTATAGGTATTTAATCGTATAGATAATAATAAGGGAATTAATATATTATAATAACTCTAGTTATTATTACTTATATAGTTAGTAGGTTTCCTCTTCTAGTAGGGAAAGGTGAGGGGAAAAATAATCTAAAATGTAACCTACTAAACTACTAATTATATAAGGTACTTATATAACTATACGTATTATATAATTAATATTATAGTTATAGGTTATAATAAATAGAGTATTTTTATATAAGGTTTAATACCTTAAACCTTATTCGTTTATTTTATATAGAATATTAAAGTAAGTTAAGCGTTATTATTATTCTTATATTATTATTATTATTATAAAAGAATGTTATATATTAACAGATTTATATATATAGATTACTATACTAAAATATATCTTAGCCCTTAATAAATAACTTTATTTACTAGTTATATTTAATAATAAGAGTATCTAATAAGGCTAGTTCCCTATAGAACTTAAGAACTATAATTACTAGTATTTTACTATAACTAATAATAAGTAGATAATTAATAAAGTAGCTATTAACTAGGTTAAAGAGGTATTTAATCTCTAGATAAAGCCTATAAGTAGAGATAAGGGATTATAGTATCTTCTAGTCCTAAATAAGTATAAAAGCTATACTATAGTTAACTTTATATAGGAATACTATAGCTAGTTAATTTACTTAGTTTTTCTACTTACTTACTCTAGCTATATTATTTAACCCTTTAATTTATCTATATTTAGCCCCCTTAAGTTAGCCTATTAATAAAGAGTTAATAACTTTATAACCCTTATAGATATTATACCTCTAAGAAAATATAACTTCCTTATCTATTATACTTTTACCTAAGTTAATAGGTTATTTAATATTAATATTTAGGCTAGCTAGCGCGCTACTAGCCTCTACCCTCTTAGCTATATAAAAGTCCTACTTAATTAGTAATTACTCTTAAATATAGTAAAAGAGATTACTAAAAACCTACTTACTAAAAAGAGGACTCTTAAAAATAGGTTATATATACTTATAAAGTTAAGAGATTTATATAATATTAAGTTAATATAGTTAATACCTTATACTACTCCTTAATCTTTCTAATAGTATAGCTAATAATTACTTTTTATTATAGGGAAGGGCTTAGATCTTTAATATAATATTATTACTATAAAGGAATATAAAATAGCTAAACTTTAAGCTAAATTAAAAGCCTATATACTATATAAATAGAAGCTAGTTAAGCTTAATCTTAATAAGTAGTTTACTAATATCTAAGCTATTAAAAATACCTAAGTTATAGAGTTAATATTAACTTTCAAAGGCGTAAAGATAGTAAGAGCATAAGAGATCGAATTTAAATCATTTTAATATACTTTTTTACTAGTTAGATAGTAATAAAACTATGTTTTGCTGAAACTGCGTTGCTAGTACCTCTTCGGCTGAGGCGTTCAGTTATAGGGGGTGTTCGGTTATAGGGTGGGCTGACTTAGGGGTAGCCTGAACCTCTTGGCGCAGACAAGGATGCTTAAAGTTGTGGTTGCGCTCTTTTTATTTTTTTATTTTTTTCATTTTTTTTTTTTTCATTCTACTTCCTATTCTACTTCCTACCAAGTTTTTCAAAAGAAACTCTTCTTCGCACCTGAGCTTCTATATTAGTATTTTAGCCTCGATCTCTCAAGGTCACAGAGAACGCGTTGGTGCAGTTCCCTGATTCGATAAAGCAGGGGCCAACTGCCGTCGGCTCCGGCAAGCAGGAACCCGCGGGGCCGGGGAAGCCGGAGCTTCGGTTTTTCCATATCCTCCCCATGACGAAATGTCCAGTCCATCAGGGTTCCCGTCACGCGAGAAATCCCCATGATGAGACGAAACCACCAGCTCCCTCCCCCTCAATTGCACTCTTCCTGCCCTTTTACTCTTCTCTAGGTCGAATCACAGCCTGACGCAGAGACTCGTCAATCCTGGAACGCTACAGTTGGATGCCGCGACGATGCTTCCCAAATCAGCAGTACAGTACACCACGGCCGGCCGACAGGTCCCTCTCTTTTACAGAGTCTTCTTCCTCGCCATCGAGCCCATCTCTGCTCTCGTCGGCGCCTTCTTCGCCCATTTCCGGCAGGACGAATACCTCACACTCACCCACGCCATATCGAAGCCCGACGTCATTCCTCAGGGTACCACGATCGTGCTCTCCCAGCTCGCGAACCTCTACCTCCTCTTTGCCCTCAACGAAGCCCTCGTCCTCCGCTCCACGAATGACATCCGGGTCTGGAAGACTGTCCTATTCGTCCTTCTGGTCGCGGACCTTGGGCACCTGTACACCGTCCGAAGTCTAGGCCCCGAGGTCTACTACAACTTCACCAAGTGGAACGCCATCGACTGGGGCAACGTGCCTTTTGTCTACCTCGGTGCCTCCATGCGCACCGCGTTTCTGGCCAATGTTGGGCTTAGCGGTCGACGCGTTGTGGCCAACAGACAGCAATAAGGAGCTCGTTGGTAGAGCTGTCCAGATGAATAAGCCGACGGTCGACAGGGGTGGCATTATTGCTGGGCGGAGGACCGCCTGAACATTGCACCGAGCCCGAGCCCGCCGACATTCGGTCAGCACAACGCCGCTGCCGAGGACGAAAACATCGAAAACTCATCGGGGATAAAGTTTTGAAGATGGCCTGCATGCAGACGATGTCCCGAGTCGATGCAAGAGTTGGTGAGGGATGCAGGCAGGTACAAACCCGAGCAAATACCGACATGCTGGTATCCGGAACCCCGTTCGACCGGCATAGCGCCCTCCCGAACGGCCGTCCAGTTCGCTTCAATCAGGAATACTTACAGCACAGCTCAGGTGGTTGGTTGGAGTCATTTGCATGACACATTGAGGCTCGGAGACGTGTACCGAGATACAGCGAAAGCGGCCCCAGAGCAGCGAGGTTGACCCTCCGACCATGGCTCTTTGGTATAGCCAAGCCCGATGTTATCTGTGACTGCAGTTTTCCAGTCGACCTTGTCGAAGATCGGAACAGAGACGGCGAGTTCTAGTTGGTGGGAAATTCGGCAAACGGTCTCGGAAAATCCCCCGGACAATTTCCCTTCCCCAAGCCGCGGGGGGAGACACATTGGGTCGGGTGGATTGTGCGGTGCAATTGGCGGGCAATGGTGGGGTTTCATCGCGGGGCACGGCACGATGGATGGCATGGAGGGACAATCAGAAAGAGGACAAGCGAAGCCAGAAACAAAATTCAGCAGACCGATTCCACGATCATGGGAACATGCTTCACCAGCATTGTTCGTCGATAACTCCAGCCAGGCACGTCCATTTAGCCTTCATTCGGCAACATATCCACGGACTTGCGGATGAAGCCATTGGCTCGGCATCGTGAAAGTCGGACGAGGGACGCATATAAGCAATGGGGATTTTTCTCGAGGGGAAATTCACCCGAGTTCCTCCCCCATCAGGCGCCTAGCCTTGCCTAGGCCAGGGTCCCGCCCCAGTCCTCCTCTTCCATCCATCCATCTCGCATGGGATGACATTGCGGCGCGACGTTAGCCCCTCCTTGTTCGTCGCAGTTGGTGGTGCCCCTCACCAGGGATCACTGGACTTTGCTCCACGCGCCGCGACTGAGGTTGGAAGGTGGGGGTGTTGCTTGGGGGTAGCTATACGATGGCCATAGGTATTTCATCCGCCGCCGTCCCTCTGGTCTGCCCTTGAGCTGTTTCTGCCTCTTCTCTTCCCCTTCCTTCCTGCCTTGACAACCTGCTTCTTCACGCAGCTCACAAGGATCCCGCTGCCGAACGAGTTGATTGACTTTCTATACACACTTCAACTTCACAGTCATCAAATTCACGATGGCCAACATCCCCGAGAAGTTCACCGGCTTCCAGGTCAACAGCGCCGAGACCTGGCAAGACTTCAAGAAGCAGCAGTTCGACCCTAAGCCCTTCGGAGACTACGACGTCGATATCAAGATTGAGTGCTGCGGTGTCTGCGCCAGTGATGTTCATACCGTCAAGGGTGACTGGGGTGCTCAGCCCTACCCTCTGGCCGTCGGCCACGGTGAGTCTACTCCAATTGCATCTCAGACCGCGAGTACTAAGATAGCCAGAAATCGTCGGCAAGGCTCTGAGAGTCGGCCCCAAGGTCACCAAGATCAAGGCCGGTGAGCGTGTCGGTGTCGGCGCCCAGTCCTACGCCTGCCTCGACTGCCGCCAATGCAAGAACGACAACGAGACATACTGCAAGGAGCAGCTCGACACCTACGGATCTACCTTCCCTGACTCCGGCGCCATCTCACAGGGTGGCTACTCCTCCCACGTCCGCACCCACGAGCACTGGTGAGCTCCCTCAAAACCACTTGGGATAAACCCCATACTGATATCTGCTAGGGTCTTCCCCATCCCCGAAGCCCTCCCGAGCACCCTCGCCGCGCCCATGCTTTGCGCCGGTTTGACCGCCTACAGCCCTCTCATCCGCAACGGTTGCGGTCCGGGCAAGAAGGTCGGCATCGTGGGTATTGGTGGCATTGGCCACTTCGGTGTCATGTTCGCCAAGGCCCTCGGCGCCGAGGTCTGGGCCATCTCCCGCTCCCGCTCAAAGGAGGCCGACTCCCTCAAGATGGGCGCCGACGGGTACCTCGCCTCCGGCGAGAAGGGCTGGAACGAGCCTCACAAGATGACGTTCGACCTCATCCTCAACACGGCCAACTCCTTTGAGGGCTTCGACCTCTCTGCCTACCTCAGCCTTCTCGACGTCCACGGCAAGTGGGTTTCCGTCGGTCTTCCGGGAGGCGGCGGCATCACCGTCCGCAACCAGGACTTCCTGCCCAACGGCTGCTTCATTGGTAGCTCGCACTTGGGCAGCAGACGCGAGACGCTGGAGATGTTGCAGCTGGCTGCGGACAAGGGCATCAAGACGTGGGTGCAGGAGGTTCCCATCAGCGCGGACGGTCTGAGGAAGGCTATGAACGGTATCGAGGACTCCAGTGTCCGTTACAGGTATTGCCTGACCAACTACGAGGAGGCGTTTGGCCAGTAGAGGGGTTTGTAATGTGTAGCTTATGTCCAAAAGAAATACCATTTGATGACTATCTAAGACTTGTGACCTGAGGTTTGGGACTGTGGGCATGGCTCCAAGAAAATCGACCGGTCAAAGCTTTCGACGCGAGCGAGCCTTGTCAATTGGGTTTAATAGCGCCGCCTGTTCGGACGAAGAAAGTCCCTTCTTGGGTGTCCTTCGATCTGTCGTCACCAAGAATGGCTATCACCATTCAGAAACCTTGTGTTAGTCACTTCTTCAATCGAGTCGCGTCTTGAAATCCAATTCATCGAACCTCTGAATGGCCCTCCACCCCCAGCTTGTTGAAGGCATGTTCGAACATCGCAGGTGACATAGACACGATTAGTGGCGTCGAAAAGTCCTCATGAAGTTGCAAGAGGATACAGCACCCTACTTACAAGGATAGGTATGGATAATTCCTCATCCCAGCAATCAGCAGTGGGATCAAAGACTGCATATAACACTCCAAAGTTACTACATGATGCCGAATGCAGTTGTTCAGCCAACAGCCAAGTCGCATCTAATGTTTTGGTTGCGATGGCGAGATCAGACCGAAGTACACCGAGCGTAGGTGAACTCGGGGCAGTCCATGGGCCCTGAAGTGCCAAATACAGGGCGTCAGCGCTTTCCGCTGCTCGACTTGCGCCCTGCACTCCCTGTAACGGTTGAAAATTTAGCAGGCCCGGCTGGAAACTGCCCCTCATCCCGATCGGGGATAGTGCGGGGTTGTGGCTCTTGCGTCAATCAGAGTCAGAGTCAGCGACGAGGTGCGGAAGGTGCGCACTGCTCTGCGTGACTCCTTTCCCTTCTGTCGCTAGTCGAAGCCACTGTCTTTTGTCTCCGTCGTCCGTCTCCCTCGCTTCCCGGCTTGTTTGAAGCAAGTGACACACGAATACACGAACAAAGACACCGGCAATACTTGAGCTACCTGTTCTGCCATCAATTGACGCCGCCCGAGGGCATATCCCACCGAACTCGTCAAACCTTTCGCAAACCCCACCACCCACGATCGCATACCTCGCCATGGCGCCCACCGAGCCCATCTTGCCCGTCAAGGGTAAAAACAACATCCTCATCACCTCGGCCCTGCCCTATGTCAACAACGTCCCTCATCTGGGCAACATTATCGGCTCCGTGTTGTCCGCCGACGTCTTCGCTCGCTACTCCCGCGCCCGCGGTAACCCCACCATCTACAGTACGTCGCAACCCCTCCACACACCTGCTTCATCTCCGTCCACGACTGACGATTTTACCTCCAGTTTGCGGCTCCGACGAGTACGGTACTGCGACCGAGACGAAGGCCCTCGAGGAGGGTGTCGACCCTGCTACCCTCTGCGCCAAGTACCACGCCATCCACAAGGGCATCTACGACTACTTCGACATCTCCTTTGATATCTTCGGCCGAACCCCCACTCCCCAGCAGACCGAGATTGTCCAGGACATCTTCACCAAGCTGTGGAAGAACGGCTACATTGAGGAGCGCGAGACTATCCAGCCCTTCTGCCCCGTCGAGGCTCACAACACCTTCCTCGCTGACCGTTTCGTCGAGGGAACCTGCTCCGTCTGCAATTACGACGGTGCCAGAGGAGACCAGTGCGACAAGTGCGGTAACCTTCTCGACCCCTTGGAGCCTGAGACCGACCCCAACGCTGGTGCCGACGACGACGTCGCCGCCAAGGCCACTGGCTGGCTGATCAACCCCAGATGCAAGCTCGACGGAGCTACCCCCGAGAAGCGCAAGACGAAGCACTTGTTCTTGAAGCTTGATGCTCTTAAGGATGAGCTTGTCAAGTGGTTCCAGTCTTCCAGCAAGAAGGGCGCCTGGAGCAACAACGCCGAGCAGATCACCCAGGCTTGGATCGACAAGGGCCTCAAGCCCCGTGGTATCACGAGAGATCTGAAGTGGGGTGTGCCCATCCCCACCGGTGAGGTTGGCGAGGACTACGCAAGGAAGGTGTTCTACGTCTGGTTCGACGCTTGCATTGGTGAGTAGCTGCTATACCTCCCTTTCCAGATCTACGGCTGACCCGTCTAGGCTACGTTTCCATCACCAAAAACTACACCGACGGCGATAACCTCGAGGGCAAGAAGTGGGAGCAGTGGTGGAAGAACCCCGACGATGTCAAGCTGGTAAGTGATGCGCGCACTATCCACGTACTCAAAGAACTCATAGCTGACCTTTGACAGTACCAATTCATGGGCAAGGACAACGTCCAATTCCACACCATTATCTTCCCCGGATCTCAGCTCGGCACAGGAGAGAACTGGACTAAGCTGCACAAGATCTCCACTACGGAGTATCTCAACTACGAGGGTGGAAAGTTCAGCAAGTCGAGAGGTGTTGGTGTCTTCGGCAACCAAGTCCAGCAGACTGAAGTTCCCGTTGATGTCTGGAGATACTACCTCCTTGCCCGCCGCCCGGAGACGTCTGACTCCGAGTTCATGTGGCAGGAGATGGTTGACGGCAACAACAACGAACTGTAAGTCTCTCAGCAGCTCGACTGTCGGTCCTAGCTAACAGCTTTACAGCCTCAAGAACCTCGGTAACTTTTGCCAGAGAGGTGAGCAAACCCCTTCGCACCATCGTCAGCATAGCTAATACTTTGCAGTCAACAAGTTCTGCCAGGCCAAGACCAACGGAGCCGTCCCTGACTACACCAAGTACACGGATGATTACTTGAAGAACCACGTTGCCGAGATCAACAACCTCCTTGCCGAATACATCAAGAACATGGAGGACACCAAGATGAGAGCATCCCTGCACAGCATCCTGTCAATTTCTGCGTATGTGCCCTTGATATCAGGTATCGCTCAGCATCGGCAGCTAACAGTCGACACAGTCTTGGAAATAAGCTACTTCAGGACAATAAGCTTGATAACAAGCTGTTGACCGAGGAGCCCGACCGTTGCGCTGCCGTGGTCGGTCACGCGCTGAACCAGATCAACCTCATTGCTTCTCTAGTCAGCCCCTTCCTGCCCAACACATCCAAGGCGATCTTTGAGCAGCTCGGTGTCGACAGTAAGCCGACTATTCCTGATAGCTGGGTTGTCGACGCGATCAAGCCCGGCCACAAGCTCGGCGAGCCTAAACACCTGTTTTCTCTCATTCCTGCCACCAAGATCGAGGAGTGGAAGGACGCTTTCGGCGGCGAGGAAGTCCGCAAGCAAAAGGAGGAGGCTGCGGCGAAGGCGGCCGCTAAGAAGGCCGCCAAGGAGGCCGACAAGGCCCGTAAGAAGGCCAAGAAGGAGGCCGAAAAGGCCAAAGCTGCCGGCGCAACTGTGGAGTCTGGCGAGAAGAAGGCAGAGGCTGACCCAGCTATCGAGTCAGTAACAGAGGCTATCGCTAAGGCGGACGTCCACACTTCTTAGAGGACGACGCCCAAGACCAGAGACGACAAGAATAGAGAGGACGACGGCGGACGACGACGAGAAAGGACGACGACAGCGGACGATGGCCCCTCGCCGGGGGGGGGGGGGGGGGGGGGGGGGGGGGGGGGGGGGGGGGGGGGGGGGGGGGGGGGGGGGGGGGGGGGGGGGGGGGGGGGGGGGGGGGGGGGGGGGGGGGGGGGGGGGGGGGGGGGGGGGGGGGGGGGGGGGGGGGGGGGGGGGGGGGGGGGGGGGGGGGGGGGGGGGGGGGGGGGGGGGGGGGGGGGGGGGGGGGGGGGGGGGGGGGGGGGGGGGGGGGGGGGGGGGGGGGGGGGGGGGGGGGGGGGGGGGGGGGGGGGGGGGGGGGGGGGGGGGGGGGGGGGGGGGGGGGGGGGGGGGGGGGGGGGGGGGGGGGGGGGGGGGGGGGGGGGGGGGGGGGGGGGGGGGGGGGGGGGGGGGGGGGGGGGGGGGGGGGGGGGGGGGGGGGGGGGGGGGGGGGGGGGGGGGGGGGGGGGGGGGGGGGGGGGGGGGGGGGGGGGGGGGGGGGGGGGGGGGGGGGGGGGGGGGGGGGGGGGGGGGGGGGGGGGGGGGGGGGGGGGGGGGGGGGGGGGGGGGGGGGGGGGGGGGGGGGGGGGGGGGGGGGGGGGGGGGCAATGGATGATCACGGCCGGTGAAACAAGGGCGAGAGTCGGTGAAAGTGAAAGACAATGATAGTGAAAATGATAATGATAAGAGACGATGACAGTAAGAGATGACACTAGTGAAATCCGATATACATGAGAAACGATGTAGTAAGACACAACGACGACGACGGCGAGAGAGGACAGGGATGGGGGACGACTACGAGGGGAATAAACAATGCATGCGAAGGACGACGATGGTGAAAGTGGACGAGACTAAAGATGAGGGCGGAAACGATGACGGTGAGAGTGGTAAGGACTACAAGGAAGTTAGTCGTGCAATGGGAGTCAACTCCCAGGCCGATACGCGCACTCACTTTATTCATTAGTGAAAGCTTCTGTTGGTATGGATCTGGCTTGATATCATGCTCGCCATCGCCTAGGTCCAAGGTTTTCTCTTGCTCGTCTTCAGGGGCATCAGGGACTTGGCATAGATCAGCCACCAAGCGGATGGTAGAACAGCAGGAAGCCGTTGAGAAGGGTGTCGTATTTACCAAGATAGTTGAACGGTCTGAGCGGCTCGCATGGTCAGTCAACTTCAACGAAGCAATTCAGATTCAGTGATGGCCATCAACTGTCAAGACAGGCATGCGCATGTTTTGATTGACCTGAGCTAACTGGTTATGGATATAGCCAAGCAAAGGTTGTCCACCCTCAAGCTGCACAGCCTGCATGATACCAGGCAGACAGGACACTTTCAGCTCATGCACCGCCGTACTTCAAGGTCTTTTCTCCCATCTCTCCTCTCACACCGCCCGATCGAGTACCAGTCGCATCACTTTAATGAACCCAATGGCTACTTCGGAGTCATTTACCTATCCCTCAGCACTAGGCGCCAGTCAGTTCCGACTGGTGAACATCCAAGCTGCCCGCGAGGGTCCCCTCGAAACGCAAGTAGCGACATTCTCGCTCGCAGCGCATCCAAAATACTACACGTTGTCGTACTGTTGGGGAGCCGCTGATTTCGACTCCGATGAGGCGGACCAGGCTCCTAGATTCTCCAGCATTGCTGTCGATGGGAGAACTTTCCCAGTACGGGAGAATCTGCGCGATGCTCTTCTCCAATTACGACAGAGCTTTCCAGACGCTTGGTTCTGGATTGACGCCATTTGCATCAACCAGAACGACAACGCCGAGCGCTCGGCGCAGGTTGCTATCATGGACAAGATTTACACCAAGTCTTATTCGACTGTCGCGTGGATAGGAAGGGAGAAGCCGGGGCTGGAAAGGGCTCTTGAAGTCATTATAGACAGGCTTATGACGTGGGACAAGTGGTTGGATGCCCCTGGTATCAATTATTGGGAGGTGAACGCGACTCAAGACTACGAGCCCCTAGCTCGAGCAATGGCAGGGATCCCGGACCTAGCTCTGGAAGACTGGATGGCACTCGAAAGCATTTATGGGCGGCGCTGGTTCTGGAGGCTTTGGGTGGTGCAGGAGGTCGCGCTGTCCACGGAGGTCATCGTCCTCTGCGGGAATCAGCAGATACCGTGGCCGGCCCTGGGCATGTTTGCCTGGCTCACGATGAACTCCGGGTCACTGTACCGCGGCCAACAACTCATGGGCGAAAACGGCCTCCATCGGCAGGTTGACATGGGTATCATGAACGCGACTGCGATCAACACCTGTCGTAGCTGGTGCGACTACTACAGAGATCTCTATTCCCGAGATCCGAGTAATCCGATACGCCCTGGGGTTTCCACACCCGACGGCAACATCACCATTGTCCTGTTCCCGAAGTGGGAGAAGGCCTTGGAGGACCTGCTCGATAACACCTCGACCTTTGAGAGCACTGACGGCAGGGATCAGATATACGGACTACTCGGCATGCTCAAGTTCATCGCGGAGCTTGAAAAGATTCTTGCCGAGTTTGAGCGGCAACGCGACGATTTCGTGGACTTTGGGTTCGACGACGCCCTGATCAGTGTGGACTACGACATACCATTGTCGGACCTTTACACCAGAGTCACCAGCCAGATTGTCGAGTCTGGACGACTGGAACTTCTCTCGCGGGCTGGCGTGGCGTACGGGAGAGTAGAAGGTCTTCCGTCTTGGGTGCCCGACTTCCGCGGGTCCAATGTGACGGATCTGGTGCAAGATGCTTCCAGGCATGCCGGGAACGCGAACCTGGGGATTAGAATTGTGGGTGACAAGCTGTACTGTCGAGGATTCAAGGTCGGCGCCGTGCCCGAATCGACGGATTTTCTGGCGCAGGCTCTGAGCGGCCTGGCGAATCCTGTTTATCCCTTCACCAACCGGCCCACGGTGGACGCGTTTTGGCGCACGCTCGTGATGGACAAGAAGGAGCCCGTGAGCCGACTCCTGGGAGCGAGTGACGAGGTGGGACTATCGTTCCGCGAATGGACGGTTTCCTGCATGCTTCAGGTTGCCGTTGCGCAGCTACAGGCTGGGATGAACTGGGATGCTGTGCAGGAGAGCTTGAAGGATTTCGATGAAACGGCAGCCATGGACACGACCGGGCTCTATCCCGGCACGAAAGACCTGAAGGCTCGGCTAGGCATCCTGGGTTTCTTGGAGGAGGCCGAGGAGGCGTCGGAAGAGGAGAAGAGGGCGGTCATTGAAAGGGCACAGGAGCATCTCCGAATCTGGCAGATCCGTTCTCTGCATACTAATCGATTGTTCACACTTCTTGATGGAGGGCACATGGCTCAGCTGGACAACTCCGCAGCTTTGGGAGACGAGGTATGGATTCTGCAGGGGCTGCAGCTGCCCTTGCAGATGAGAAGGGTAGAAGGCGGCAACTGGATCATAGTCCGCGATGCATACGTTCACGGCATCATGTCTGGTGAGGCGATCACTGATGAGGTCGTTTGGGAGGATATTTGCATTGTCTAGATACACATTTCTTTTTACTATTATCATTACGTGCAGACCCTTATGTCTACTTGGACTCGACGGTCTTCTTCTCCTCGGGGGGATACACCACGATGCGGTCGATATCGGCGCCCTTATAGTCGAAGCCGTTCCACAGACCGCCGATGGTGATTGTGTTGTTTGATCCCTTGTTCAAGGTCAGGTTCAGCGGCGTGGACAGGATGATGCCCTTGTGCGTGTCGCGCTGGTACAGAGACTCGACCTGCTGATCGTTGCCGTTGACGATGACACTCGCGATGCGGCGCAGCTGCCACGACCCTCCGATGCGGTCGGGCGTGCCGCCGGGCTGGTCGCCGAAGCCCATGTCGTCCGTGTTCTGGTAGTAGAATGATACCCACTGCGGCTCGCCGGCGCCCTCGATGCCCTCAAAGGTGACCTTGCTGTCGTTGCCGTAGATGCCCGTGACGATGGTGCCGCCGCTGGCGAAGTTGGCCTCCTGCTTGAAGGCGTTGCCGGAGACGGTGGCGGAGTCGTGCGCGGTGTAAGTCGTTCCCTCGATCGGGGTGACGACGCCAGTCTTGACGTCGAGGTCGTAAATGTCGTGCCACTCGACGTGGACGGACTTCTTCTCATCGTCAACGCTAAGGGGCAGCCAGATGTAGCGGGACTCCCAGAGGGAGTTGGAGTCCCACTGGTCGCCGAGGTAGAGGTAGGTCGTCACCTCGGAGCCGTTGATGCGCAGGGAGAAGCCGGACTGGGAGTTGTAGGTGCGGGTGTACGAGTCGGAGATGAAGAAGGGCTGGGACCAGGGGCCGGCGAGGGAGTCGGCGCGGAAGGCGACGACGTTGTTGGGGCGGTAGCCCGTCTTGTGGGACATGAGGGCGTAGTAGCTCGAGTCGGTCTGGATGATGGTCGGGGCCTCGAGGTCGTACTTGTCGAAGCGGTGGACGACCTCGGTGACGTTTGTGAGCTCGTCGTTGAAGGAGCTGAGGTAGACGTCGCGGCCCTCGCGGCGGTCACCGTTGGAGTAGAGGGCGTAGGAGCGGCCGTCCTTGTAGTCTGTGAAGATGCCAAAGTCCTGGGACCAGTTGCCGAGAGGCGCCGTGGCGTCGACGAAGGTGTAGGGCCCGCTGATGTTTGGGGAGGTGGCCAGGCCTTGGAGGAGGAGACCATAGGTTGAGTTGTCGGCGTGCCACCACATCTAAGGGGTATTGTTAGTCAATTGACTGCCAAAGAGGACGAGGCAGACATACGTGGTACTCCCCGGTGGGCTCGGAGTAGACCACCTTGGGACGCTGGATGATCATGTCCGAGTCGATGTACGGGTGTCCGTCAATGGGCTCGAGGGCCTTGCCGTGAAACTCCCATGTCGCCAGGTCGTCGGAGCTGTAGACGGAGACACCGCCACCCTCCTCCTGGCCCTGGACCTTGTACTCGCCGAACCAGAAGAACTTGCCCGTGTCGCGGTCGATGGTGACGCCGCCGGCGTGGGCGTTGACGAGGTTTCCCTCGGTATCACGCCATCTGCCGCCGGGGACGATCCACTTTGCGGACGCGAGAGAGGCGAGGAGGAGGCCCGTCGAAAAGAGCTTTGTGAGCGCCATGATGAGGACGTGTTGGTCGAGGCAAGCTTTGTGGCACTTTGACTTGAGGCGTGACTCTCTGAGCTTATTCTTCGTGGGATGGGGCCTTCGAATGCGACATCAGGGCTTTTATATTGACTTCATGACTTTCTTGAGGTGCGGCCGAGACGGACCGGCTTGCATTGGCCCGAAGACCGAAGACTCTGTGCCGGGCCATTGAGAGGCGGCGTGGGAAGCTTGGGAGTCTGCAGCGAGCGGATGATCGTGGCTGGGGATGCCAAGCTGGACGAAAGCTGGAGAATTTTCCCGTTGGTGAGGGTTGGGCGCGGTGGTGCGGGGGAAGCTATGGAAGGTTCATCAGCTTTCATATGAAGTATTTCCCAGTTGGAGCTAGGAGAAGCTTGGGAGGCCCAGGGGGGGCATTCGGAGTACAGGGGTTGTGGTGTTACCGTGAGTTGATGCGGGTGAAGTGGGCGATGGCGTGCGGGGTTTTAGCGTCTGGAGCGTCGCATCCTTCTGTCCCGCGCCCTGGAAACGATGCCCTTTTGGCGCCGGGGTTCGCCTGGGGTTGATGTCATTTCGGTGCGGTGAAGGGCTTGCGGACGAGGGAAGACAGGAGTTGGCTGGCTTGGCAGCCGTTGGTGTTGTTGACAGAGTTAACGCTGGTGTTGGTAATGAAAAGTGACCGTTTGGATTGTGTGAATGGGGTCATGATGAGCCAAGTAAACTCGACTGCTTGGCAGAGGGGTTAGCAGACAACCGTCGGCTCATCTTCACCGGCCGGGTTGACCTTGTTGACCTTGTTTGCTGGGACTGCAGACACGAGATGAACGAGTGAGATGTCAGAGTGATGAATGTTACGCTGGTCCACCGGGGCACATGATCCGAATGGGTCAATTGGGAGCGAGAATCCATGGACGAACGGGACTCTGCCAGTGAGTCGCTTGGATGAGCTCGTGGGCTCAAAAAGGCAGAGATCATCAGGGCCGTCTGTGTTCACTTGTGTTTGCTGGGACGGGTGGACGAACAGTCTTAAAGTGAGGTGACACTCGCGAGTGAATTTGATTGATGGGTGAGACACAGATGACGGCCGATTGATCTCACCTCACTCTACTGTCCGACAAACTCACCAGGCTCTCATCTTAGGTAAGTTTCCGACTTTCGCTTCAATTTGTCTTGCATATACTGGGTATGATGTGTTATATAAGGTCTCTTAAGTTGAGAACAAACATGAGCAAACATTAAGAGAAGATGATTGAAGCATGATGCAGAAATGGAGAGCCTTTCAACACCCACTCTTCTTCTCCTCCTGCTCTCCACGTGAGACGTCATCTGATCCAACGGCTTCGCAGTCTCGTCCAGCTGCTCCACGTGCGAACGGAATCGCTTCCGGAGACCACCTAATTCTGATAGGAATCTCGATCCCCGATTCCCCATCTCAATTTTCACTCTCATCGCCCTTTTCCGCATGGGCGCCCGCGGCGCCGTGACACAGGCTGACCCCGTTTCACCCACGCAGCCAATGAACACGCGACTCTGAGGAAATGGTGTATCCTCCAGTTCGATCTCGATGCAACAGTGACAGAAGATAAGATTTACGTCACGCGCAGATGGAGAAGGCCCGTCTGGAACGGTGGGATTGAAAAAGCATCTGTTGCACCGTGTATCCGCTGTCCAATCGAACGAGGCTGGCCTGGACCTTTTCGAAAAGAAATCGATAGGAGACCCCCAAAAATCCATTCCAATTCACTTCTTTCGTCGTTGCCCATTGAAAGAAACCCTTCCTTCCTCTCTCATCCAAAACATGATCTTTAGCCGTGACGGACGACTACATGGCCAGCAACCGTTGCTACCGGGAGATCCGTCCCGCTCTTGAACCCGACGCTATTCCCACTTCGCCTACGTCACCGCGCAATCCACACCATGCATCGTCACCACGATCTGACCAGAAACCCGCCCGGCGCAATGTCTGGGTAGCTTGCGAGAGTTGCAAGAAGCGCAAAACCAAAGTTCGCTGCCCCGATCCCCCATTGAACCTCATCCTTGTTGAAGACATCGCGCCCTAATCTGCTCGTCTCCGACAAGTGCTCCGCCGACCGTCCAAAATGCTCTCAATGCACGAGTCGCGGGTTCGACTGTCGGTACACCGCCGACCCCTCCGAGTCGCGCAGCGCCTCAATGAAAAGGAAGTTTACCGAACTAGAGCGCCAGAATGACTGCCTGAACGGCTTCTTTCGCGCAATCCGGTCCATGCCTGAGTTCCAGGCCCATGAGGTGCTCAGAAGAATTCGGTCGGGCGCGTCTGCTGAGGACGTCCTTCGTGAGGTTGAGGGAGGGGTATTGCTGCTGCAACTCTGCGATCGGCCCGAAAGAAAGCGTCGGGATTCTCGCTGTGACATTGCCAGCATCACCACGCCGCCAAACGGTACAGCCGGATCCACCAGTGGAACAAACCCAACTGGCCTTCTCACGCCCGAGAACTCATTCGAGCCGACTTCTTGTGACTCTTCCTGGAATAGTAGGCCGACCTCACTCAGCCATGAGCAGGCCGTTGATGAGGGGGTGGCAGGATACAGGTCCGCATCCATGAAACGGTATTGTACCCAAGGATACTAAACGCCTCGCGTAGAGCACATCACTGTGTTTTTGTAAGTCCCGATGACATGTTAACCGTCCCAAATGCCTGTTCAGAAGTTTCTAACAAGGTTCACCAGGCGCTTCTTGGAAAGAAGCGCTCGTTCTACGCCGAAGCCAAGGAGCTTGGTGTGTCGATGGATTTTGGATCCGGTTGGGACGTGCGGTAACACATCGTGATGCGGGCTTGTGACCAGAATATATGAGGGCTCATTGGGACAAGTTCATTGGGTATCCGAAACTTGCGCGGAGAATGACGCGTCTGAGGCAAGTCGTGGAGGGGGAAATCAAGACCGAAATCCACCCCAGTTATTCGTATAACCAGTACGAATGAACCTCCCAGAGAGTTGAGGTTTCTAGTTAAGGAGAGGGCATGGACAGCAGAATCAGTCAATGGAAACAAAGTAGCGGGTATGGGAGGGGCATGAAAGGCGGCTCGGCGTTCGGTTAATGTAATAAAGATTGCTTGAGTGATGAGAACAACCTGATATACTATGATCAAACCCGACACAGGGTGGATGCGTGGTCTAAATACACACGGTTGTTGGAAGCCTCATACTATCTATTAAACCCCCTTATTTCTCACTCTCGTACCTTCCAGCGTCGGCTTGGATTATCATCTTAAAAAGCTCAATGTCATTCCTCGCGTCAGCCGCGCTCGTCTTTGGCTGCTTGCCGTTCACGACGCAGTCATAAAAGTCCAAGAACTCCGTCGTGTACGGGTCTACGTAGGTCTTCCGGACCTTGCGCTCCTGGAAACCAGCATCGCCTACAAGTTCTCGGATCGTCATCGTGACCGGCAAACCTTTCACATAGGGAGTGTCGAAATCGACGCGAACAATCTTCTTAGGCGAGTAGACTTCAATGTGAGCATCAAACTGGGGGACACTGCTGAAGCCAGATTCGTAGGTGACGGGGAAGTCGTCGTATCTGAACAGAGCGGCAAAGATTCCAGGGAAGGAAAGGTGCGCGCCGGCGACGCTCTTTGGCATGCCGATGATCTCTCTCATGGCGGATAGATCGTGGGTTCCGAGTCTGTGGATCAGTCAGTACCACCTTGACATTATGAAGTTGGCAATAACATACCCTCCCAAGAGTCTCAGCATCAACTTCGACTTAGGTGTTGCTGGGACACCAAACTCGTTGATCAGAGCATGTTCAAAGATGTCCTTCTCATTGCTCTCACGGT
Organism: Colletotrichum gloeosporioides; assembly: GCF_011800055.1. Lineage (NCBI taxonomy): Eukaryota > Fungi > Ascomycota > Sordariomycetes > Glomerellales > Glomerellaceae > Colletotrichum > Colletotrichum gloeosporioides. The sequence goes on from NW_025544718.1 coordinate 17,882, forward strand.
CCTGGGTATCTGCGGCGCTGAAGTCGTTGAACTTTTGAGGGAATGTGCCGGACTGGTCGACGAAGGTCGAATTGGGCCCAATGATATCTCTGACTCTGGCATACTGAATCTTCTCCATACCGCCAACCTCCTTGACGGCGTCCGTGAAGGCGGTAGCGAAGCGGCGCATGGTGCCGACCATGATCTTTCCCTTTGATTTCTTCTCTGTCTCCACAAGAAGATCGATATCGCGGAAGCAGAGCGCCGCTGGCTTCTCGAGTAGACAGTACTTGTCGTTCTTCAAGGCCAGGATGCCGTGCTTGACGTGGTAGGCGTCGGCGTTGGCAATCACCACGACATCAACGTCGGGCGAGGAGCAGAGTTCGGCGGCATCATTGGTTGTCTTCGGCCTTCCACCCTGGACCTTTCTGGCGCAGTGTTGGAGAGCTTGTTGAGAGATATCGCAGAGGTATGTTGTTTGGAAGTACTGAGAAAGGAAGTTGATGTTGGGGATGTGAGCGACCTGGGTGATTTCACCGCAGCCAATGATGCCGACCTTGAGGATCCGTTGGGCGGCCATGATGAAAGTCTCGAGAGCTGAATGAGATCCAGTTGATAGGTTGACTAGTAGCTCTTCTATGGCCAATGATCTCAGTCGTAAGTTCCCGATATATTTCGGTGTGACTTGCAATCTGGGTTAGATCATCAGAATTAGAGGGGGTCGTTGGGCACACTTTAAGTAGTGATGCTATCGTCGATAGTGTGGGAGCCGATGCAGGCGAATCTTTCTGATTGCGTTTGATATCTTCAAAACCCCTCCGAAGAGCCTCAATATGACAAATGCATGTGGGAATGGACCAAAGGATGATCCGTCTCGTGGTTGTCGTCCAATGACTTGCCAGAAGCCACTGGGGAAACTGTGGACTGTCTCCGCCGACACTCCCCGAGACAAGGCCGTGGCCTGCGGAGTATCGGGCCCGAGCCACAATTGCCGATTTGGTCGAAACAGGCCGGGGAGTATCGGAGCTGATGGATGCCGAACCCTTACCCGGAGCTATCCTGGCTTCCGACTTCCAGACATCTTGGCACCCGAGTTCCGGTTCCCGTTTTACCCCATGGGGAGATTGTCTGGGGTAGGATGGAACCGTGGAGACGTGCCGAGAGTCTCGAACCTCGGTGGCTGGGAAACGTGATGTTGGTTAGGCGGACATGGGCATAGTTGGCGAGCAGTTAAATGGCATGGTTCCCCTCTTGTTGATGGAGTTTGAATCTCTCAGTTGGACGTCCTGCAGTCGCTTGTCTCGGCCGAAATTGCTCGCACCTGGTCACGACGATCTTGCTGAAGAAGATTCTGCAAAACTCTCCAACTTTTGGTGAAAACATCCTAGGCCATCATGGGTGTCTTCGGGAAAAAGAAGGAGACGGAGCTTGCTGTTGGTTCAGCACTCGCAGCTGTGAGTTTGCAGCACCATCCTTTGACATCGAGCACTCAAATTGACGAGAGCGTTTTAGGTCCTTCCAGCGAACCCAAAACCATGGTACCGAACATCGCACTTGCTTAAACTGAATCTCTGCCTACTTGTTCCCCTGTTTTCTTCCGCTTCAGTTGGCTATGATGGTACGAAATCAACTGATGTCTTCCGCAAATTGAGAACGTAAGCTAACAGTCTCGATGCAGGCTCGATGATGAACGGCCTCCAAACCCTTCCTCAATGGCGTGGGTTCTTTGGAAACCCCGAGGGCGCGGTCCTTGGTCTCATGAATGCGGTCTACCCGCTCGGCAAAGTCGTTGCTCTGTTCTTTGTCACCTATATCTCTGATCGCTGGGGCCGCAAGCTGCCTCTCGGCATTGGATTGGTAGCTTGTATCGGATTTGCTATCCTCCAGGGATTATCTCCCTCTTTGGCAAGCTTTGTTACCGCAAGAGCTCTCCTCGGCTTTTTCACCACCTTCATCAGCCAGCCAAGCCCCATCATCATCACAGAGTTGGCCTACCCGCCCCAGCGAGGCAAGGTCACGGCACTTTACAACACTTTCTTGTGAGTCAGACGGCTGCAGACCTTCGTTGGCAGATCATTGACATACTTCAAGCTACTTCGGATCTATTTTTGCTGCGTGGTGCACATACGGAACCTTCAAGAATCCTACAGCGTGGAGCTGGAGAATTCCATCTCTGTTGCAAGGCGCCATTCCGGTTATTCAGCTGCTCGGCCTCTTCTTCCTTCCAGAGTCCCCTCGGTAAGCTCAAGACTGACACGCTAAAACATGCTGACCGCAACTGACGTTCATTACACGTAGCTGGCTCATGAGCCGTGGCCGCAAAGACGAAGCCCGGAAGGTCTTTGCAGACTACCATGCGGGCGGAGATTTAAACAACCCTCTCGTCGAATTCGAAATGCGCGAAGTCGAGCAAACCCTCAACGCCGAAGCTGAAGCCATGTCGCAATCCTCCTGGATGGAGCTTGTCCGAACCCCTGCGAACCGCAAGAGAACCCTCCTTGCAGTGATCGTCGGCTTCTTTAGTCAATGGGTTGGTGGTTTTCTGCAGTTATACTCGTTACAACTTGCTAACTCCGCGCAGAACGGTGTGGCTGTGGTTTCTTACTACTTGACGCTTGTCCTCAACACGATCGGCATAACGGAGGTTAAGGATCAGACTCTCATCAACGGTCTGCTGCAAATTTTCAACTGGATCATTTCGACTTTCCTCGGAGCCCTCATGGTGGATCGTCTCGGACGCCGCCCATTGTTCCTCATTTCCACAGGAGGCATGCTTGCCAGCTATATCATTTGGACCGGCCTGACGTCCTACTTCGTGACGAGCAAAAACGAGGCGACTGGAAGAGCTGTTGTGGGATTCATCTTCATCTTCTACTTCTTCTACGATATTGCGTGGACGCCACTCTTGCAAGCATACCCGGTCGAAATCTTCCCCTATACTCTACGTGGTCGTGGTCTCTCGGTTACGTACATCACCGCGTTTACTGGTCTCATCATTGGCAACCAGGTCAACCCAATCGCGATGAAGTCGATAGCTTGGAAGTACTACATCGTGTTTTGCTGTATTCTCGGGCTGTTGCTGGGCCTTATTTGGTTCTTGTTCCCCGAGACCAAGGGCCACACGCTCGAGGAAATCAGAGAGGTCTTCGAGGGCAAGCCTGAGGGCAAGGAGAAGGATATCGAGGGAGCGGATGTCGATGAGGTGACGAAGGAGGGAAGAGTGAAACAGGTTGAGTTGGCATGATGTCGAGATTAGTTTCAAAGCTGAAGGTCGATGAACCCAAGTCGGAGGAGGGACTATGAGACTGAGCAAGGCATGACATGGTCTGCACACTCACTGCCCGACTGGCCCTCATCCAGCGCTGTTTCAAAGACCAGACACACATACAGATAGCTCCCGAGCCATGTGTATTCTGCTTCTTCCCGTTCACTTGGTATCTTTCGACTCCCTGCTGCTGTGAAAATTCTTTTCTCGTCCTCAGCCTTTTTTTCGCCAAATTTGCTGGTCCCCTACAAAATTCTTTTGACGCGTTTTCCATCAAATTCGACCCTCAACCATTCCCTTCCACACCAAAAGGCTTACGATACTGACAGCAAAGCGAGGAAATCACAATGGCTGACTACGTAAACGACAAGGCTCCGAGAGACGAGCGCAAGGGTCATGAGAACAATGACAAGGGCAATCGCAGAGAGGAGAGCGCCCTGGACGATGGCCAGGACAAGAATCCTGGAGACGACGAAAAGCATGTCACTGCAGAGGAGATGAATGCCCAGATTTCCAAAGCTATCAACAGATTCCCTTTCAACGGCGCGCCTCGAACACGCCATGCTCTCTTCCTCCTCCAGACGCTCAACAGGAATGACTCCAGGGGCAGGTATATTAAGCTGTATTCACAGCAGCGGATACTGCAGCACCTCGTCAACTATGAAGTCCCAAGTCGCGAGAAAATGATGGTCGGTTGTGACCGTCACGAGAACTATCTCTGGTACGCGGCAATCTTGCTTCACGTCAAGGACATCGACAGTGGCAACCAAGAGCCTCAAAACCTTACTCCGCAATGGAAGAACAGCAGTCATGTCTTGCCGATGGTACTTCGTCTTCGCGACATCCTGAGCGGTTCCAACAGTCCTCACCCAACGAGGTTCCCCAAAGCTGCAGAATCTGGCAACAAGACTGACGAGGCCGGAAAGCTCAAAGCAGCCAAAAGAGCACGCGAGAAGGACGACCAAACCAAGCCGCCCGCCAAGAAGGCACGTTGCTCGGAAGCACAAGCTAGAGACATGACGGCGAAGGATGAAGAGGAGGACGAGAGACTCGAGCTCGAGGCTGCTCGGCGGGAGTCTGGCATGAGTGCCATCGCCCGCCCAGCCCTGCCCCCACTGTACGCAGGCCCCAGGAACTCTGTCGGAAACAACGCTCAGCCTCAGACCACCGGCCTCATTCAGCCGCCGCGCTACGTGAACCCTCAGGTCCTTCAACTCAACGGTCTTCGGCCTGCCAACGTCCTCCGCCAGGTACCACGTCGTCCTGACCATAATGTACAACGCTGACCTCCTTTTAAAGTCCAACAACGGCCCTCGGTCTATGCAACACGACCTTGGAATCTACGATAATGCCCAAGAACTCTCTGCCCACGATCCGTTCTTTGGCTTCACACCGGCTTCCCTCAACCAAGCTGGCGCCATCCAAGAGTTCGACGGCTCTCTGTACGGCTTCTACCAACAGCCTCATGCCCAGCACAGTTACGTCGCCACTGCCTCGGATGCTGCTCGTTTGACGAGATCTGGCGCCCTGCACTACGGACCCGAGATCGTTGCAAGCTCTCAGTCAGGTTCTGAGCCTGTCCGGTACTTAGGCGATCTACGACCAAGCCATGCCGGCGTTTCTGCAAGCATCCCTTTCCACGACCATGATCAGACTGCGATGGACTTCACCGACGGCTCCTCGCAGCAAGTAGGAGAAGATACACCTTCCCTTCCCAACCCAGTCAACGGAGAGGACCCTACGATCACCTTCTCCTACTCTCCCGGCACCGAAAAGATCTTTGATGATTTCTTCGACTACCCAAAGTACAGAGATGACCATGCTGGCCGCTAAAAACAGCATCAAGCTGGTCTTTTTTCCTTCGTTTCCGTTCTCTTATTCCTGTTAATGCCTCGCACAGAGATAATTGTGATGATATTAAAAAGTACTAGAGAGTACTAGGATGCGCTGGGAGACCCCCAAAAATGTGTTATCAAAGTTCTTCAAGACTGTATTCGACTTTTGTATGTAGAGTAGATTAATATCAATTGTTTACAGAAACTATCATATGTGCAGACCCCAAACCTTTCTCTTGCAACTTATCATATCCACACAGTCATCACAACCGCCAATGATGGGCTTGCCCATGCTTCTGTCTCTCTACTAAGTACAGACCGGGCTCGTGGAAGGCTTGGATACGGCGTTGGACGGGTTCGTCTGTCCACAACCATTCACAACGCCGAGAGTGGTATCATCAACCGCAGCATTGTAGGCAGCACCGCAGTTGGGATCGCTTATCGACTGCTATCAGAATCATGGGCTAGCTTACACGGGGCGGATGAGTAACTTACCTTGCGCCGCCACTAGCACTGTTAAAGTAGGAGCAGATGTCATGAGAGAAGCAGTCTTGAGTGTATGCATTGCCCAAAGAAGCACCAGTGCAGCCAGCACCACAGCGACCGTTGCAAGAGTAGCTATCAACAACCATGTAAGTAAAAAAATGATAAGGTCGTGCCCGGAGAGAGACTTCACTTACTCCCCGGAGCCGGAAGGGTTAGTGCCATAGTTGCTACCGACCACGCCGGTAAAAGTGCATGATTTGCCGGCACTGTTCGTCCATCTGGCGGTTGCAGTAGCTCCGACCTTCAGGCAAGTTATGGCCCTCTTGCTGTGCTCGAGGGGCGCTGGTGAAGGAACGGCGATCGCCAACAGGGGCAGGGCCAGGAGAAAAGAGAGTTGGGGCAACATTATACAAGAGGATCTGCGGGGAATAGCGAAAACTAACACTGGAAGCTTGGTGCCTTTGATTGGCAACGAGAAGAATCTACGACAAGTTTATATAACGTCTACATCGTCCAAGACGTCCCTCATGATCACGGTTTAGATGAGCCTCAATTCGCCGAACATCATGCCTTGGAGATGCCGAGGTGTCGGAGCACGACTCCGTTGGGAAATTGTGTCGTCTCTGGATATTGGTTGACAGCCATCTGGCGAGTCAAGATGGGAGCTCGTCGAATAGAATCTGGGGTCCCTGCAATGACGCGATCACTCGTCATCGGCAAAGGCCTATTAAAGGTAAGGCCCCGGAGAATTTTGCGGAGAAATATGCCAGGGCGGCAGAGTGGTGATCTCCCGCGCTGATGGCTCGGCTCTTGAGTTGTATTCAGTTTGTTTTTTTAATCAGAAAATCCTGCCGAGATGGTTCCAAGCTCGAGAAGGTAGACTATGCCATGCCGGCATCCTTTTGCCTGCATGGCTTATAGCGTCCAGCTTTCGTGTTGCGACTCACGACCATTTTGATTCATGACCAAGAGACCCACCATCTCTTCCGTTCTCTTCAAGCATTCTCTCTTCTCTCGTGATATACAACGGTTCTGTCTGCAATTACGATTTCTCGAGTGCCTGTTCAGGAGCGAGGTTAGCCTCGACAAGAGGGAAAATATTGTGGCATGCTTGCTTACCTGGGCAAACTTGCTCCATTTGCGGATGCGTTCGCCAAAGAATACTAACATCCACGGGACGATGCCGAGTGCAGTTGCGATACCTCCTAAGAGCCCACCTGCGCGCTTTTCTCCAAGGTTTTGGAAGAGTATAGTGGTAATGAGAGGAAAGGTTCCGCCCATGATATTTCGGCAGAATGATTGAGCGGCCAGCGCAGATGAGGCATACGGCCCGTAGGTATCGGCAATGTAGTTGAAGGTTGCTAGATAGACGGAGTAGATGCCGATAGTCGCGATACCTATAGCCACAGCCGGCACAGCATGATGTATCTCTGGCCGTGAAAGGAAGCCAAAAAGGAACAGGCCAATTGGAAGTAATAGAGTCGTGATGCAGGTGAAGTAAAGTCGAGACTCAGGGACATCGACTGGAAAGTGGCGCCTCATGAAAGTCCAGAAGTTGGAGTATGCATATGTCGGGTTTGCCGGTTCAGCCTGCCATTGGGGTATATGCAGGAGGCTTTCTAGCCAGATGCACAGAATCGTCGCGATAGTACCACCTACGATTAGGCTGGAGAACGCTGGGCTTGATTCGAAAGCAGACATGTTGTAAACGCGCTCGTATACGATCGCGATCGACTCGAAGGTAAGAAACAGAACTGCCCAGGCAAAAGACAGCCACAGCGCAAAGAAGAAGACAACTGGCTCAGTGAATAAAAGATGAAACGGTCGGCAGACAGAAATGGTAATCATGTGGCTGATGGAAACTCGGTCCTCATCTTCCTTGACAACCCATCGTATTCTCCTAGGTCGCGAACCTAGGCCTAGTGATGTGCTCCCAACATCTGGCTCGACATGCGGAAAGACGACACCGTATGCTCCTCGCTGTTCCAGCTTCTCGTACCATTTGTTTAGTGCATTTGCTTTTCTGGACAGAAGCACTGGCGTTTTGTGAAGAATTCTTTTGTGAATACTTGTATGACCAGGGATATATGAGAGGACCCCCCTACTCTAACCACCCCCTATATATCTAACTACCCTTATTAACTACTACCCTATTGAGCTATAGTACTACTTTGAGTTCTACTAATAGGCTCTCTTACTTTAGATAGTTTAACTAGTTTATTTTATAGTATTAATTATTAGTTATCTTATTATTTTTAAATACTTTAGTGATATCTTTAAACTTATTAAATATTTTAAGAAGAGATAGATTATAATAACTATATTAGTAGAGGATAATATATATTAGTAGGTAATAGAAGAATAATACTTCTTTAAATCTATTATATTTCTAAGGGAAAGGGTATTTACTTTAAAACTTATAGATATTATCCTCTTTTTTTCTAATAAACTAGGTAAAGCTATTACTACTCTTAAGGTAGTTATAGAAGTAGTAAATATAGTATTACTTTAGTATTTTAGTATAATAGGTTATAGTAGTATAAAGAGGGAGATACCTACTCCCTATATATAAGGCGATTTACGCTCTCTTTATATACCCCTATAGGTAGCTATAGAGGTTTCTTTGTGAGCTATCCTGGCTTTTGAATATTTCCCTGTGAGAGTTATACGGCAGTTAACAAGGTGCGCCTCTAGGCGGCAAACTGCGAAGAAAAAGTTAGAAGGGAAGAAAGACAGAAGCACTGGGCCTCGACTCTCGCGCATAAAAACTAACAGCAAGACAGCTGTTGCCCCTGTCAAGACGGCCATGTGCCAGAATATCCACTCCCAACCAGCTCCAGTTTGCTCATTGCCATGGAAGTGTACGATCGCAGCAGCGGCCATTGGGCCTGCCCCCGTTCCCACAATGCCGGCGCCGCTGAAGATAGCCATGGGGGTGTTGCGGTTCTCTTTTGCCCAGAGATCCGTGATGAAGCCCCCTATCATGGTGCTGAAAACGCTGGCTCCTACGCCTGTGAAGAAACGCGCAACAAGCATGCCTGCGAGAGAGGTCACTCCCCCACACGCGATTTGGGATGCAGTATAGAGTATAGCACTGGCAGCAAAGACAGGGTATCGGCCGTTGATTTCGGAGAAAGGAGCGAGTACCATTGGCGATATAGCGAAACCGATGGTGAATGTCGTCAATCCGCTTAGGACAGCGAGATGCGACGAGTTGAATGCAATTTGCATCAGAGGTATCGGCGGAGCGTAAGCGCCTGCGGTATACGAGGTGAGGAATGTCGCGGTGCAGGCGAGTGTGAGCAGAAGCCATTTTCGAGCCGGAGACCATTCGAGAGGGGAGTTGTACAATTGAAGGTTGGGATGAGGAGGAGTGTTTTCAGGTTGCGATTGTGATTGTAAGACAGGCTCTGGAAGCCGTGTGTCGAATGTGAGATACGCATGCTCAATGCGGCTGTCAGGGCCAAGCGAACCTGTTTCCTGGTCAGGCGTGCGCTGGTGATTCGATTCGACCTGCTGGTTGCTGAGAGACCTTTCAATGCCCATAACGAAGTTAGGTGTCTGAAATCAGACTGTCGCCAGTTCGTGCCGGGGGGCTTGTGAGTAGGCGCTGCGATGCCAGTGTTGCTGCTGTAAGCTAAAGACCCGACTTACACGCTTCTCTAAAATGTCCGCAAATTACATCCCATACAATTAAGGACACTTTGATATCTTACTGGGCGAACTATCCAAGCGCTCGACGAAACCATTTGAAGTAAAAATAGCCAGTCCATCGACCCGCCGTCGTCATTCCCCTTCAAACCCCGAGGGGCTTGATGTACCTAGGCGGGAAGCTAACCGCCTTACCACCTCAATGTGTCCATTACTGTCTTTGTACAACGTGATCGTACAAGTCAGAAATAAGGTATTATGAGCGCGGTAGCTCAGTTCGGCATTCCTAGAACGGAGGATGTAGTGATCCGGGGCTACTCGATTTCTCGTGGCGCTATTTAGCACAAATTACATCACCATGTGACTAAGGAATATTAGAAGCTTTTTTGAAGGATTCGAGTTCTCAGTGGCCTGCCCAGGAAGAATTTCGTGCTCAAGGAATCATTCAATGACAAAGGCCGAAGCTGCAAAACGGCAAAGCTGTTGGAAACGTAGGAGATCCAATGCCTACCCAAACTTTGCGAAGAGACCCTCGCTGTGACAAACCAGGACAGCTGGCCTCCAGTTGGCGTAAAGTGACACTTGTTCTCAACTAATATAATCGACTTCGGGAAAGCTTCGCCTAACTCAAGTCCCAAATAGGAACAACTGTCCGCCGGTCTGAGACCAGTCGGCACCCGGGGCCGATCTGCCTAGGATCCCCACACTAACTCCGCCAACTCCGCTGTTACCATTGAAACGCCTTGTATGCGGCCAGGTTTGAAAGACCTGACAATATCCAAATTGTTACTTGTAGTCCTGATCGAAAGACTCGGGCACTATGGCAGAATGGTTTCGAGTCTACTCTCATGTTATCAAGAGCAATGGCAACATCGGCAAGACACCGTGGTATTCTGAACACAGATCATACGTCAAAAGAACCGCCCGAGAACCAGTCCGAGGCCCTGAACGCCATTATAGAGGACGAATTTGTGGCCGAGAAACAACGATCAGCATGGATATGTGTTATCGGGTCTTTCCTTTTCCTAATGCCCTCATTCGGTAATTACCAAATGCCGATGTCTCTGCTTCGGGTCACATATGGCTAATACCAATCATGCAGGCTTCATCCAATCCGTAGGAACTGTACAAGTATATCTCCAAGAGAACCAGCTTGAACAGTATTCCGCTCGGGATATTGGATGGATTACGGGTGTTTACACATTTCTCACCATGTTCCTCGGGATTCAGACCGGTCCGCTCGTAGACGTCTTCGGGACAACATATCTAGCACCGCTAGCAACTGCGTGTACGGTCCCGATGTTTTTCTTGCTGGCTGAGTGCAAAATCTACTGGCATTTCATTCTGTGTTTAGGAGTTTTGGGCGGGATTGGTAATGCATTTTCCACAACTATCGGCATCGCCGTCATAGGCAAGACCTTCCATCGTCGACGGGGCCTAGCAATGGGGATCGCACTAGCGGGCTCCTCCACCGGAGGTATCATATTCCCTCTAGCTTTGCGACAAATTTTCCCAATGTGGGGATGGAGATGGTCCATGAGGGCTCTCGGCTTCATCGTCCTAGGAATCATGTTGCTGGGTATGGCTTGTCTCTCGCCGTTCTCTCGGTTGGTTTCCAAAGCTGAGGACGACACTCGATCCATTGGCCTCAGCAAGAAGAGTGCAGCAATGGACTTTTCAGCGTTTCGTTCGGTGCCCTTCTCTCTTATCACATGTGCTATATTCCTCCTGGAGTTTGTGATATTCGGCGCTACAGCTATATTGCCAACTCTTGTTGCATGGGCCGGGTTTCCTGTGGAGTCTGGCTACAACATGGTCGCGATTCTCAACGGCCTTTCATCTCTTGGGCGCATCCTTCCCGGTCTGGTGGGCGACCATGTTGGGCACTTCAACATCTTGTTGGTCATGGTGTTGTTCACATTGATTTCCACAGCGGCATCACTGACCCTGTTTGGATCAAGTCGTATCGAGGCACTGTATGCTTTCTCCGCATTATGGGGATTCGGAACAGGGTCATTTTTGTCTCTAACGCCAGGTAAGTCGCATTGGGGCCCTTTTCCAGTGCCATCTTAATCCTAGTGGCTGATCTTTTCTTGCCTTGATGCCCTCGATAGTGTGTATGGGTAAGACGTGCGAGCCAAAAGACTACGGCAGATATTACGGCAAGTATCCTCGCCAATTGATCAGGTAATGACCCGACTAACTGTGTTATTAGGGACGATGAACTTCGTCATCAGCTTCTCTCTTCTTCTTACCATGCCTATCACCGGCCAGATGCTGGACTCTCTGGGGTCAACTGCCTTATCGGGTCTTTACTTAGTCGTTGTTTTCATTGGAGGCCTTCTCGTATTCGCCGCGAGATCGACTTTAGCTGGCTCTTGGTTTAACTTTGTGAGCAAAATATGACGCAGCAGGTCTCGCTATCAACACAGGCGTTTTACGGTGATGATCTGCAACTGGATGTCATATTATCTTACTAAGCTTCTATAAATCGGCTCTTCTATATGTAGCCTCTATTGATCATCCTGGGGAAACCTCGCGCCACCTTGTCTCCTAATCTCGTCCATTATCTCCATAACACGGATGGTCTCAGCCCACGGCATGATCTCGCTCTCCTTGCGCCCAGCCTTGATGTCCAGAGCCACCGCATCGGCTTCATAGTAAAAGCCCTTGCCAGGCCTCTCAAAATCGTATTTCTTTGCTTTTAAACCAGGTGTGGTTGACTCAGTCCATCCCTCACCAGACGCCTTTGAAGAATGGACAGTGAAAGAACCGGGAACGGATGTGGCAATGCCTTCGATCAAAACGTATCCGTCGCTGCCTTCGATTCTACAGAATGCTGGAGGTGTTTTGACTTGAGTCGATGCAGTCAGAATACCCTGCTGTCCGCTGGGATACAGAAGAAGAGCGGATGTCGCAATGTCGATATCGTCTGACAGAGTTTGAGTCGCAGCGATCTTCGGCTTCTCAGCCTTCTCTCCAACACCAGGATCAAGTCCAAGGATCGTGAACGTGAGGCTGTAGACGCCAATGTCGAGAAGACTACCGGCGCCAAGAGCGGGGTTCTTCAAACGGGATTCGGGGCCGAGAGAAGCGATGTTCATGTTCATGGCGAAGTCGCAAAAGACACGGTGAATCTCACCGATTTGCTTCTCGTTGTGCAGAACGTTCAGAAGGGACCGCGTAAGAGGGAAGAAGCGGGTCCACATCGCCTCCATGACGAAAACGCCCTTCGCTTTAGCAGCGTCAAAGACCTCACGTGCCTCCTTGGCGGTGATGGTGAAGGCTTTCTCACAGAGAACATTCTTGCCGGCATTGATCGCGTCCAGGCAATTCTGCTTGTGGAAAGCGTGCGGGGTGCCGATGTACACAGCATCAACGTTCGGGTCGTTGTAAACTTCGGCATAGCTGCCATAAATAGTCGGGCTGTGGCCGGGCAGATGCTTCTCGACGAAAGCCTTGCCCTTTTCTAGTGACGATGATCCGACAGACTGGACAATGTGCTTGGCTTTGGCGTCGGAACGCTCAAGGACCAGGTCTTCGACAAACCACGAGGAAATGAGACCGGTGGCGATGATTCCCCATCGGAGGGTGGGAGTCTCGGACGACATCTTGTGTTTTGGGTAGGCGTCGAGGTAATATGGAGGACGACAGATCGAATTGAAGATGAGATGTGGATGGAGTAGTTGTATTTATGTAGCTTGAAGCTGATAAATCAAGTCAAATAGCGTGCGGAGTAGCAGTCCGCCATCATGGGGAACGGAATGGTCCGCCTGAAACCCGGAAACGAGTGGCCTAATATGTGTTTTCTCCGTCCCGTGAAGAGTGAAGCAGCATGAAGCCAGACCCCACTAATTGTCACGATGTCAAGGTGGTGGGGGAGTGGGGGTGTCAGCAACTCACAGGCTCCGATACTCCCCGTGAGACCTGACCAGCGACACTAGTAACGCCTCCAATGCTTCTGCGATTGCCGGAGAACAGCCGGCTCCTTCCCCGCACACTGGCCCGCAAAGACCGGCCCGGAATCCCCACACTCCGCTAGGTCGAGTTTTGCCGTTGCTGCTTTTGGCAACGTTGAAGTGGGCAGGGAGTTATACTCATCTGTAGACTCAACTCTCTTTCGGACCCGCAACTGATACCTTGCCTCTCTCTGGAAATCTTTCACAGATGCTAATGCTACTTAGACTAAGGTAATTGGCCCATCCCTGCCGAAGCGTAGTGGAAGAGAAATGAAGAGATGTATCACAGGATTTATAGTTCGTGGTACAACGTTAAATTCACGCGATTTCGTGACTGGGCTATGAAAAAGAAGCCACTACAACTTATGTGGTTTCTCGCCGAAAACAGTCTTCACCGGTGATTGGCCGCAGGGCAAAACTCTACCTTGAACTACCGGCAGCTATCTCATTCATTACCATGACTTTACCAGCCCGCCGTTCTTCAAAGCCTTTTGGAAAGAAGATGATCGCAAATGTATTCAACTGCTCCTAGAGAGCACACGCAGCTTAGGCCTTATCGCCCCTGAGACCCACTCCAGCCGATGTCACTCTGCCGGCATTCAAGCAACCCAACATGGATTTCCAATCTGAATACGAGCTTGGCCTTCCATAATTGGGCCGTCTAAAGTGCAAAACCCCAGACATCCGGCCACCTTCCTCAATAAGGAAGATAAACAAGGCCGCGGCAGGATGTGTGCCCTGGCAATTGGGAGACAAAATTCGATATTTAAGGATCTGACGATCGACCGCTCGTGCCTATTTGACATCTACAAGGACACTACACACTTTGCGGGACTCAGCATGCTCTGGCAGAAAGTTTTCGTTCTTTCAGCGTTGGCCATTGCCGACGCTCACCCAGGCACCCATGGCATCCGGCTCAACAAACGCGACTCCAGGCTAGAGGTTACCTTGGAACCATCTACGTCTGGCACTCCCACTGAAGTCATCGCAACAATCAAAAATAACGGTGCTGATGATCTCAACTTGCTCAAAGTAGGAACCATTTTGGACGATAAGCTTCCAGTCCAGCGCGTAGTTGTTACAGACCAATCGGGTATGGCAGCATCTTCACAAACACCAGAGTGGTTGCTGACGGATGAACAGGAGGCCTCGTTTCATTCAGGGGTATTGAGCCAAGCATACAGTATGATGCACTTAGACCGAATCATTTCCAGTTTCTCTCAGCTGGAGAGTCTATCGCAGTTGCTATCGACGTCGCCAATGTGCACTATTTTGAGAAGTCCGGGCGCTTTTCTGTCATCGCAGATGGTTTGATACCGGTTGGACTCGCGTCGTCAACATCCTTTGACCAGCCTGCAATTGCTTTTAAATCCAACGCCATCGATATCGACGTTGATGCAGTGGCCGCCAGTAGGCTTATGGTTGCCCCAGCTCTTGCAGAGCGCACAAACGTACAGGCGGGATGCAATGAAACAACTTCTGATGCCAGCCTCAAGGCCCTGGCTAACTGCCAGGTGCTAGCCCTGGCGGCCGCTGCCGATGCTGCGGATCCCTCATCAAAGAGGTTCGTAGAATACTTCGGGACCAATTCTTCAGAAACTCGCAACATCGTCGTCACCAGACTCAAAAATGTCGCGCAAGAATGTTCAACCACGAACTCCGGGGTCTCTCGGTATTTCTGCTACGACTACTACGGCGTCTGCGAAATAGACGGCCCACTCAACGCGTACACTGCATGGGACGTCAATACCATGGTCATGTGCCCTCTCTTTTACGGCTTGCCTCCGCTGCCTCAGGGTTGCCATCGCCAGTGCCAGGCCACGACTACCATACACGAGACGACTCATTGCGAAGCCGTATATGAGCCTCACACCAATGATTACGCATACGCATACAACGCGAGTGTTGCACTGCCCTCCGAGCGTGCGCTACAAAATGCTGACAACTACTCTCTCTATGCCAATGGTAAGTCACTGGAGTGGCAATCGCACGTTGAACGTGGAATTTAGCTGACGCAGATTAGCTGTCTA
Source organism: Colletotrichum gloeosporioides (assembly GCF_011800055.1). NCBI lineage: Eukaryota > Fungi > Ascomycota > Sordariomycetes > Glomerellales > Glomerellaceae > Colletotrichum > Colletotrichum gloeosporioides. The sequence continues at coordinate 33,087 of NW_025544718.1, forward strand.
CATGAGCTGTTGAGACGGTGTATTCAGCCGTAATTAGTTTTCTTTCTCTATCCATTTTTTGAATAGCGTTGAAACCTGAGGAGAATGTCAAAAGACGTTCGCCACATGACGCCGTGATTTACGTAATCTCAGTTTGGATATTAGCAGAAATTAGGGAATTGAATCCAAATACAAGTCGCATTGCTATCAAGACCACTGGGGTGTTTTGATTTTAAAACTTTTCAATTTCACTGCTTCTTATGACTTCTGACCACTCTTGCTTTCCATGCGCATACCCTGGGTATGTCTTCATTCCGTGCAAAAATTGCCCTTCACCATGACCCTCAAGTACTGAAAAATGTTTACTGTCTGACAGCGGAGTCGGGATGGTTGGCCACAGGGCAGCTGGTTGACTGCATATCTTGTTAGCCCTATCATCCACCACTGTTTTCCGTTGATGCAAACGATTACTTACGTAGTGATCTCCTTCAGCGCCACACTTGGAGCACTTTTGGCTAGCAGGGACTGAGGAAGACATTGCGTGTTGATTTGGTGGTTGGTCGTGTTGAAGTGACTTTCTGAGTTGAAGACCTTTGAGTCGGGATTTGGTTCTGTAGTGTTGCGTTGTTTGATGTGCTTCTTGTTTCTATGTTGATGGTGCGAGTAAAAGACCAAGGGAGCGTCGGAGGCACAGCTGTTTTATATTATCATGTCCTAAGGATGCGATTTGGTGAATGCTGGATCTCATTAGATGCTCGTTTGAAGAAGACGGGCAGTGAATCAATAGCGTGAGCTCTACGACGTGATTCTCAGTAACGTTACCCAGAAAACAAACACCGGATGAGAACGAAAATAACAATATTATTTCTGCCCTGCCGCCATTCGAACACTTTCAAGCTGACAAGTGTATGTATTTCATGTGCAGAAGAAGCAACCACTGTGTCACTGCACTGGAGTTAATGTACTAGCTCATTCTCTTCCCTGAATGCAATAGTCTTTGAACTGTCGTGCTCGTTATGTATCAACACATTCATACGACTCATAGGAGTTTCATGTACCCAGCCTGGATCTATAAGATGCGAGATATGAGCATATTGTAGGAAGGCGTGTAGTGATACGACACTAGACGAGTGTGCCCGTTTCTTTACTATCCTCCTTAAACCAAGAAGAAGTGATGAACTCCGCAAAACTCATGCGCCTATACTCATTATCCGCCTTTCCAGTAGGTACGAGAGCAAGACCAAACACTTGGTATTGCTGAGTCCTGTGCCCTCGCTCATCCCGTTCCGAAGGAACGTAATATGGCGCCTGCCATGCAGGCTCTCTCTATAGCTGGCGGAGCGCAAGGACGTAAATGGTTTGATTCGTGACGATGTCGTCAACGACATCGTATTGAATCACACCTATGCAATCTTTTTGTTCCTGATCCGAGTGCATTTTCTCATGGTAGTTCCAATTTCCAACCACGGCAGCCTCTTCGACAAGTTCATCTGAAGATAGATCAGGGGTCGATGTATCAGATATTTTGTGAAGGGTTTTGTAACCTTGGTTCCAAAAGTCTAAGTCTGAGTCTAAGTTGTCGAGGAACAGTTTTCGAAGGAAGTATTTCGTTTTGCAAGATTGAATGTATCCTGTGAGTGTCAGGCGATTCGCGACGGTCTCTGCAAGCGACAAATGACGAACATCGGCGTAGCGAGAGGAAGACGTGTCTATCTCAATGTTTTCTGGTATGAAACGGCCGACATCTTGCTCAGCCCCCCGATAGTCTATTCTATGTCTGACTTGCCCTTCGAGACTCGCTCATGACCAAGATAGAGCCCTCCAGCATGAAGGTCGAGTGTGCTGTATGGCGCCATGAGGGCCACCAGGAGCGAAACCGGGAGGAGCAGGCCTGAGTGATCGTCTTGGAATTTGGCGGCCTTTGTACTCTTCATTCTTCATCCATGTTCCATCATCGGATCTTCCACAACAGCCCACTGACGATGTCTTTCTTCCATAGCCCAGCGAAATACTCATCGCTGGTCATACTTGCCAAAGTGTGGGCCAATCCAGCGAGGCCTGGAAGCTTGTCTGACTCCTCGGTCAGGAGACGATTGGAGTAGTCCTAAATGATCTCATACCACAAGTTGTAGAAATAGCGGTGGGCTGTTCTTTTCGAAAATTTGACCATGATTTTTGATTGAGTCATTGATGCGATAACGTGCCTCGGTCTTCATGTTTGCAGCCACCTGGTCCGTCCAGGGATGGCTTGAACCAGTGACGCCATCCTGACGCCTCTAAAGTCTCGGTACCCAGGAAGTCACTCGAGCGGTATCCATGATTACGGATTGAGTTAGGGATATTGAGGCATTCCGAACAACGTTGCGCCTGTGGTATGGATGGTTGCGGTGAGGCATGGTTTTCTGGGTCAAAATTCAGACCCATCGTCATTGAGAGAAGTACATAACGAAGAACGCATCAAGTTTTACAACGAAAACAATGGAATAGATATTAGAGTATGTTAGTTGAAAGAGCTGTCTAGTGAGGTCGGGTCGGGAACCAGTGACTATGTGCGGGGTCAGGCAAAGGTAGCGTGAAGGATCAAGTCCCTCGTCCGAGAAGGCCAATCGAAGTCACAAATCTTCTGGGGCCGAAAGAGTGAGGTTGAAATCTATCAAATATAAAAGACAGTGTTTCGAACCATGCATCTGCCATTATGAAGAGAAGATTTGATGCCTCTAAGGTGTAATTCCATCAGCTGGGTCTCACTCAGTATGATTTGCGCGTGTGGTCGTGTATCGAATTACGCATAGCTAGGAAAATTAGAAATGCTGTGCGATAGGGCGGCCATCTCCGACAAGATGAGTTCCTAGTGCCCTATCAGAAGCCAATGAAGTGTCTCGTCCCCGCCTGCAAAACGGAGGTTCAGTCTTATCGCCCCGTATCACCCCGCATTTCCAGAGTGTCTGTAAACAAAATTGTCGTCTCTTACAAGAGTTACGAAGAGCCCGGTTGCTTCCGTCCAGGGCGCTCAGATTTCTAGACAACAGAAGCACAACTGGAGGCATCATGAGCGAGACAACCATCGTGTCCGAGCCGGAGACAACACTTCTTCGTTTCGCTTCCGGGAATGGCCCGGTCACGCGACGGATTCTCCGCACACCACTTCGTGATGCTCTTTCTACAGAGATTCCACTCGTTGACATATCGCCGTCTTTCAGCAGGGATATTGCAAGCCGAAAACTAGTAGCTCAACAGATCCGCCAAGCTGCAACTTCTTCAGGCTTCTTTTACATTACCAACCATGGCATCGACTCGTCCGTCACTGACGCCGCCCACGAAGCCTGTCTCGAGTACTTTCGCCAGGAAGAAGAGGCGAAGATGCGTTCATGGGTTGGCAAGAGTCGCTATTTCAACGGCTACAAACCTCCTGGATCCCAGCGTATCAACAAGTCAGAGAGTGTTGATGTTCGCGAGACGTTTAGCTGGACCTACGATCCTCGTCATGATCCTGATATCAACGACGTTGAGTCCATCCCAGACGATGCGAAGCGTTTCCTCCGGGTAGAAGATTTCCATTGGGAAGGTACTTCAAATAAGCCGCAGTTCAAAAGCTCCATCATCCGTTACTGGCAGTCATGCCTGAAACTTGCTCGTGTGCTAGTGCGAGCTTTTGCATTGTCTCTGGACCTGCCGGAAGATCACTTCGACGCCAAGTTTGCGTATCCGGATGCTGCGCTGGCTCTCAATTACTACCCGCCGCTAACGAAGGCTTTGCACGGTGCTCAAGCCGACGCTGATGCACAAGTATCGATCGGATCGCACACGGACTTCCAGCTTTTCACCATTCTTTGGCAAGATGCCGTTGGGGGATTGCAAGTTCTGAATCGCCAGGGACAATGGATCAGGTAAGTCCATACCACTTCGAAAAAGAAGCGAGCCTGATACTCATTTGTGTTCTCTCGTCAGAGCAGCGCCGATTCCGGGAACTTTTGTTGTCAATATCGCTGACTATCTACAACGCATTACCAACGATCTTTACATCAGCACTGTTCATCGTGCTCAGAATCTGAGCGGAGATGAAAGGATTAGCATGCCTTTCTTCTTCGGTTTTGGTCTGCATGAGAGTTGCGGTGTTTTGGATACTTGTATTAAAGACGGGGAGAAGCCGAAGTACGACGAAATAGGTTGCGAGGCATGGGTGCAGCGAAGAGCTAGGGCAATGCATCAAGTAGAGTCTGATGGCGAAGGCGATGCATGAATTTCAAAATATCTCAATCATCAATAGGGATCTTCCGTCTTGCCAACAATACAGACCTAGTCACCTAGACCAGTCAGCTTTTAACCTTCAGTCACTCAATAGGCTCCAACAGTTGCAACGACTCAGAGCAGCGAGCACGCTAACCAAGATGGGGTAGAGGGGCCACGATATTCAACTGGAGAACCCCTGCCCTCGTTTTCGCTTTTCAGGGGCTCCAGGACTCCTTCATAACTCCGCTACTCCCCGCGCCCATTGTCCCAAGTTCTTCAGCACGCCGCCTCCATCAAATCACTCGGGCAAGTCCCGTTATCATACGTCGTAGAAAGGTTTCTCAGATATCCTACGCCCTATCCAGCGCCCTTTATCCCCACAGGTTGCAATACACGACTGCCTGGTTCTGCAGTATCATAACCATGTCGGGCGCTGATGCGGGTTCTGAGACCCCTGAGGCGGGGAACAAGAGGCGCCGTACATCCGGCATGTACCAAAGAAGGCGTGCCGTGGCCGCCTGTGGGCCATGCCGAGTCCGCAAGACGAAGTGCGACAACGTGCGGCCCGCCTGTGGTTTTTGCCAACGGAACGGCGGCCTGTGTACCTATCCAGACACAACGAACGATTTCTCAACGTAAGAGTATTTCCTCATTATTTCTGGGCATACCTATTCTAAATATTCCGTCGCAGATTTGATCCAGCTAGCTTGGCAATCCTGGATAGGATTAATCATGTAGTTAATCTTTTGGAGAGCCGCCCACCGGCACCGCTCCCGGCGGCTGAGCCCACATGCATCCCAACTATCCCACACGGCAACCAGATCTTGTCGCCGACTTCGATCAATGGACCCCAGGGGGGTTCCTGCGCTGTTGTAGATGAGACGCAGTGCCAGACAGACGATGGCCTGCCAGAAGACGATGTTATGACCCGGTTTGATATTCCGGATCTTGCGGCGGCAAGTTGGAACTGTGAGACGATATTAAGATGGCCAATATTCAGGGACACTGTTCCTGAGATCAACTCCTTCATCCTCGAACTTGAAGATGACGATCCTGATTGTATGGACGTAAGGAAATCGAATAACGCAGCCAGTCTTGGGCGAGGAGTACAAGAAGATGACTTCACTGTGCTCTCGAAAAAGTTCTTGGCATATGTGCATGTCAAGAATCCAGTTCTCGATGTACCCGACTTCAGAGCGCATGTCAAGGCCGCGATTGAGAATGGTCCACGTTGGGACGGCCCATCGTGTCTTGTAGTAAGTCGGTGCTGTCTCTTTCGCGTCACTAATTCACTTGCTTATGCCTCCGTAGCTCATAGCCTGCGCTCTGGCCTGCCTGGCCACCCATTTCGAACAGGACAGTTTTCTGAATAGCACACCTGAATCTATCCGTTCGACAGCGTCAAATTCCACCGATCCAGATACTGCCCAGGCCTACTTCTTTGCGGCGAAGAAACGACTCGGTCTTCTGGAACCCTCCCTACTTCAAGTGCAGTGCCTGTTCTTCTGTGGAGTATTTGAGATGTATTCTTTACGACCTCTCCCTGCCTGGTCGTACTTCAACCAGGCTTGCGTGCAGTTCAAGAATCTCCTGTGGAGGCGGACTCAACGACGAGCACCCGAAAATATGTCCCAGAAAGCACGACGCCTTGAGCAGCGGCTTTACTGGTCGTGCATGAAATCTGAGTGGTCAGTACTGAGCCTCTACTACGCACATGATGCAGACTAATGCGATCTTGCAGCGAGCTGAGATGCGAGATACCCCTGCCTTCGAGCGGCATTACTCGATTGAGCTACCCTGACTTGTTTCCTTCGCCTCCTTCAGAGGTTGCTACGCCAGCGCCACAGCCAAGTTCGCTGGACATTCTTGAAGACGATATCCAGCCAGAAGAGGAGAAAAGCTGGTTTTACTACCTCGCTGAAATCTCGTCTCGAAGGATGATCAACCGGGCGATATCGATCATGGGTTACCATGGTGAAGAAGCTTGGATTCGAAATATTGCGAAAGTCATTGAGAAATATGAAGACTTTGATCAACAGATCAATGTTTGGTGAGTAGTTGGCCGCCCTGAGCTATGATCCTCGAAAATCTCTGCTACGAAGCTTGGCCGCTGATGCTTCTTGTAGGTGCTGTCATATTCCGTCACAGATCAATTGGCAAAATCGCGAACACTCTAGTAATGAGCTAGTCCATTACATCCAAAACCGAGCGGAGAGTTGTCGCGAATGGATCCATCGCCCGTTCGTGTACTACGTAATCCACCAGCCCCCCGACGACGCATGGATTCCCCGCGTCTTGCCGTTAGCGGAGAAGGGTCTTGAGATCGCAGTCGAGCTGCTACTCGACGCTAATCCGCACCATCGCCATCACGGAACCTGGTTCATGGCCAGAGCGGCGATGACCCGTGCTCTTCTGGTCCTGGCGGCGGTCAAGAGCGGTAGGTTCCGACTGCCGGACCGATGGAAACATGCGGTGGACTCGGCCACATGGGCTTTGCAGCGCTGGTATGGCGAAGCTCCGGATTTGCGTAAGGCGGCGTCTGTGCTGGAGGAACTCATGGGTCAGATCGTCAGGTCCGAGGTGTAGACAGGGTCTGTGTCCAGGAACGCTTTGCCTAAAAATGGTCCGACCCCTCGGTCTGTCAGACGTTGGAGATAGCTGTCTGTCAAATAGGATCTTCTCCAGCTTTGCCGGTCACCTTGAAAGTTCCGGCGACCGAACGCGTGTGTATTTCGAGAAACATGTGCATTAAGTGGTGCGGTCCATGGCGGATTTAAGGACGAGGCGAATGAAGCGAATGCACAACCCGATTGATTATTCGACACGATCCAGAGAAGCAGCCAAACGCTTAGACATAGCGGCACCACTCAATGCATCGGAGAGATCAACAGCCGACTCGCAATCCCGTGGCTTTCCACGTTGAGTCTTGGATTTCAATAGAGCAAACAGTATTGCGAGATGTATTTGGTTTGTTCCTAATGTGAATGTTTTGTGGTAAATTGAGTGACATAACAGCAAAGAATGTAAAGGCTCTGAAGGCGGCTTTTGTCGGCTGGTTGCCAATTGACATGCCGTCTTTATCCATGATTGGCGCAAAACAGACGCGCAATGATGGAAGGCTTTCCGTTCGGCTGAGCTTTGCCAGTATGCTTTGGTCTTATTTGAGACATTGCCACGAATGCCTTCACAGCCAAAATCATTTGGCAGTCCCATTACTTGGAATCCTCGAATTCACTGCAAGAGTAATTTGACTATGATGCGACCATCTGTTAGCTGAAGGCCTGGAATTATCCCCTTTTTGTATTGACATCACAGAGAGTGGCGTGACGTAATTGGCCGGTCGTCTTCTGGTGGTTTTGTCTTAGCTCGATGGGCGCATGCCACACGATTGACCCTCCATGTGATGGTTTGAGACCCTTTGGGAGCTTCAACCCACCATCAGCCGGATGGTTCAAGGGACCACGTGTGGCTCATGCTTACTGGCTGGTGGCCCCCAACTTCTCTTCCTCCGATCTCCTTTTCTTCATCGGGTCCCCATTTCGATTCTCCGGTCGGGTTGCGTATCCGCGCGTCATTTAGACTTCATAGCTGGTCCGCTCCGAACAGCTGTCAGCTTAGTGTCGTTTCGTCTGCGTCTTGTCGGGCGTCTGTTCTCGAGGGGCCGATCCTTCAGCTGGCCGTATGTTCGGTCTGAACCGGCAGAATGCAACCCAATATTGCATGTCAAGATCGTTTGGTTTTGACGAATGACGAATGTGTTCAAGGTGAGGTGCAAGTTTATGTTGAAGCAACTACACCATGTCTGGATCTTGCAGCTTGTATTCCTATTTGCTTGAATGTGCTGCAAGATGCAAATGCACCCGGCAGTTTTCTCCGTCGAAACTGGGCTTAGAAAAAGTCTTTGCGCAAGCTGAAGTCCAATCATATGATCAGGATGATTGCGCAAAGTTTGCGGAAGGCCCAACGGCGAATGCGACGATTTCAGATGTTGCCCATGCTGCAGACGTGATGTCCTCAATTTCGTACATCTCATATCTCGAAAGCTCATTTCTTAGAACTAAATTTGGTGGATAGGGAAACATTCAGCTAGCAAAGACTTGGTAGGACAGGTGTTCCAGCTGGTCGCGTGGTCGGGCTTTTCTCAAAGCCTGAGATGGTCCGGACAAAGCTGAGCCACACCACCTCAAAAAGTTGGGATGAAGCTATTGTCACCTTGACCTCACGGGGTCCTTGTCCCAGTCAGACACCTTCACCTGGACGTGCTCCTGCATTCACCTTGACCTCCCTCGGGTCATCCTTCTTTCAGAGAAACCTCCGCCATTTTCTTCCAGTCGCCAATTTTCTTTCCTCTTTCCTTCTTCTCTCTTGGTAGATGGTACCCTTTCCTCCACAGCCCATACTTTCCACCGACTACCAAGTCACCTCACCGATCTGTATGAGATTCGGCCGCAGTTGACGACTGAGCGAGACAGAACCCTCTTCTGGATTCTGGACACGCTGCTCTTGTCACCAAGAAACCGGAACTCACCATGGGCCTGATTCTGCCTTCTCGCTCCTCATCATCTTCGTCGTCATGTTCGACTTGCAGCTCCAGTTGTAGTTCGAGCTGCAGCTGTTCAAGCTGCATTTCGACCTGCTCTTCAAGATCTGAGTGGGATAGGATTTGCGGTGTCAAAGGTTGCTCCCGGAAGCATGCCTACATACGTCGAGAGGGATCCATCAGGTTGTACTCCGAGTTTTGCGTGGAGCGTAAGTCATCAAAATATCCTCAATCTTTCAACCCATGCAGGTGGCTGAAAAGCTTTTCTAGATACATGCAAGTTCTGCGTCTTTGGCGAGTCTATGTGCACGCGATCAAAAGAGAAGCGACATCGCTTCTGCTCTCTGCGTAAGTCCCCTTTCCTCCCGTCATGACCAAGTATCTGACAATTTGCTTTTTGCAGACCGGGAGTGCGGATTCAAAGACTGCACACGTCGAGGGGATTGTCCGCTCGGCGTCGCTTTGCCGTGGTTTTGCTCGAGCCGTAAGTTTTGCCTGGTGCAGAGTCCGGGAGCATGACGCTGACTGGCAGCTCGAACAGACATCTGCCGCGTCGAGGGATGCTTCAAGGAAAGGCCCGGGGACTGTGGCTACTGCAAAGACCACCGTTGTTCGACTGGAAAATGCTTCGAAAGACGAATACTGGACGCGGATTATTGCATCGACCACGTGGCAAGGATTTGCCGCGAAGAGGGCTGCCGCGAAACGGTCCATCTGGATTTCCGCTGCATCAAGCACCAGAAATGCCCTTTCAAAGACTGCAAATTATGGCGACATCGGCACAAGGATGGATTATGGGATCATTGCGAGAAGCGTAATGCACTTGTCTTTCCTTGTATGGAATCTTGAGAGGCTAACGTGAAAATAGACTACCGAGAGCTACGATGCATCTACAAAGACTGCGACAAATTGTGTCTCCCCAACTGTCGGTACTGTGGCTATCACAAATGCACCTTTGAGGGCTGTCTGAATTTTCGCGACAACGAGAAAGACGTCGAAAGACTATTCTGCCGCGATCACGGCTGCGAGGTGACCCGTTGCTATGCCGTCGCAATTATTGTCAAAAAGGGGGCTTTTGGCACCTATTGTCGCCGACATACCTGCAGGACTACCGACTGCCGCGAAGTTTGTATAAGTGGCGAGTACTGTGAAAAGCACTCTTGCAATTGGGATGGATGCGACAGAATTCGTATAGGAGGGGGGACATTTTGCGAGGAACACGAATGCAGAAGATCTGGCTGCGGCAATAAAGCCAGACTTCGTCTTGGCTATTGCGAAGAGCACTGCTGCAAGATCGACAAGTGCCTCAATTTCAACGATACAGGATCTGACAAGTTGTGCTACGAGCATTCTCGGACGGAGCTGCATAAGAAGATTAAGCATCTGGAAGACAGGTTGCGCGGTCGGGGCTATGAGTCGCACCATTACGATGATCTGAAATGCCGCCATGACAAGCTTGCCAGAGACTACGACAGCTGTCTACTTCGGTTGAACGAGAGCAGGGAGGAAATTCGGATTCTCCGGAGCACTTGGATTTCGGAGGAAGACAACCGCATTTGGAGAAAGGATCTGGAGGACCGAAACGCACGGTTGCTGCTGGACCTGGAGCGCGAGCAAAGGAGGGTCGAGCACTGGGAGCGCAAAGCGGGCGAGGTGCTGCGCCGAGTCGACGAATTGGAGGAGCTCCTTGCAGAAGAAAGACTTCGATTTCCGCCAACGGATGGGTACGAGCGTCGCATTTCGGACCTTGTGCGCAAAGTTGAGATTCTCGAAGAGGAACTCCGGATCGAGCGCGAAAACCACACGCTTCACGAAGGCCGACGATACGAAGTCGAAAAACTGTTACGCACAATCGCGGAGCTTGAGAGAAAGCTCGCAGACGAGCACATTAGGTCGGCAAGGGTTGACGAGCTCTTCAAAAAGGTGGAGATACTCCAGGCCATGCTCGCTGGCGAGAGGGAGCAGAAGGACATCCTGTTGGAGGACATTGCCAAGCGCGATGAATACGACCGATGTTATCGTGAAAGATACGAACGTCGTAGATGGAGAAGGGGCAGTTTTGAGAGAAAACGACCGTTTCCTGAACGGGTCGAGCGCGTCGTCGAACGGGAGCGGGTTTATGGCGTCGGATGCTGAGTGACGTGAGGCTGGATAAAGGTCCCCCGGTCTCGACAGTGTGTGCAAGTATGGGAGGGCACTCTGCATAATCAACTGGCATTAGTTTGTTTGGCGGACAGAGAGGAAAAGATACCCAATGGCGTATGAATGAGAAAATGAAGTCCCTATCTCAGCTTCGAAACATTTGTTCTGACATTGAAAGCCAAACCTTCCTCCGCCTTATCTAGGCCCGCGGGTTCTTCATCACCATGGACCACCCAGATACCTCGGTCGTGTATCGTGACGAGCAATAAGCGTCTGGTTGGCACCGCAAACCAAACACCTGGAGTATTTCACAGGGCAAGGTGAGCTCTCTGATGTGTAAGGGCTCAACTACAATCCCCGTTGTCGTTTCTAATGTCTAAGAAGCAGTCCCATTGTGAGAGTAGCCGCTGTGATAAATCAATGGCGGACAACGCGTCGCTCTCATACCTTGCAACTGCACCACAATCTCTTTCACCGCAGATGCCCTCGCTTTGGATCTTCAATTGGTTAAATAAAGAACAAGTAACAGAACAATTTGATCGCAGGTGCAACCGCATTGTCTCGAGGCCTTGGACTCGTCTTGTTTGTTCATGATATGAGACCTCTGATCCCTTTGATCTTCTTGTCATTCCTCTTTGTGAAAAGCTGAATTATTTCAAGAACAATGCTATTGTTAGTTCCGTGCCATTTGCCCCTCTTCGTATTATATAACGAAGAGCCAACCCGTAGCAAATATGTTAGCCTCATCAGTCACTCAAACACAACAGCATCCATTATCTACACATCATCACTTAATACAACAATTTCGAATAGCCATTTTATCAACCCGATCACACCTCCAGATTACATTTCCAATCAATCAACATGTGTCACGGCACCAACAAATACACCATCTGCCCCTGTATTAACCGGGAGTGTCCGCAGCGTCAGGGTTGCGAACTCAGCAACGATGTTCTCCGATCCGATGAAATAGGTCACGTCACTGACGTGAAGTCTCAGGCGCAATGGGAAGACATAGAACGTTGCGGAAGATGGTGGCTGGAGCAACCAGCCGAGATTTCCACTAACCCAAGAGTATCCCCCGAAGGTCGCTGCCCTGACTTTGAAGAAACCCAGGTCAAGCGCATGGGATACATGTGCCACCAGTGCCAACAAGAACAGCAAGTTCAATGTGGACATGCTCGTTACGATGACCCTCGAGTTGCAATTCCATATGCACTGTATCCAGCTGACAGGAGACCACAGCCTGGATACCGCCAGCCTGAGCCTCAAGTACCTGTCAACCTTCCCGATGCTGCCCCTCAACGGTTCCCTCAGCCAGAAAGTTATGATCGGCAAATCAGAAGAAAATACCCTCTACGTACTTTCGGAGCTCCTTCTCTTTTCTCTATTCAACCCCAGAAGGAGTGGGCCGGTCTCTCCATTTTTGACTTTTCAGCTCCTCGACTTGGAAGTGGACAGTCTTATGAAGATGAGAAGACCGAGTTCTACCATACACTTCCGATGGCGCTGTGCGAAGACATGGACATCGACCCAGTGATCTACGAGATTCCGGACTCGCACGGGTCCATTAACCAACACCCATTCCCGCCGCCCAATGCCCGAGCCAACCGGGGTCGGCGTCGAGACTTCGTCCATGATTCAACGAGTTTCGGTGCCATTGGTGATGGCCGTCTTCTTCCTGGTAGCTCCCCGGCTACCAATGGTGGCCGAAACCCGTACGGTGCTATTGGTGATGCGTTTCCACACCCGGATAGTTCTGCTGATAACTCTTACAACTCTTCGAACAGCACTGGAAATTCGTCCCGACAGTAGTCGCTTTGTCACCTCTTACTGATTCTGTGTCCAGGGCCAGAATTTCGATCATCAGCGCACATGACGCAAGTCAACAACAGTCATGAAAGGTACATTGAGGAAAAGAACGAAGAGAAAATAAGTAGAAAGGGGAATGGGGAAAGCATATTAGATAAGGCGAGTAGTTTGGCCATTTTTATAGACATCTTAGGTGTTTGTGGTAATATTATTTTGGCTTTGTTTCAATTCCATCGGCTGACAAGTTTGAGTGGTACCACTGCATGCATCTGAAAAATGACTTGACGAGCTCAGAAAAGCATCGAACCGTCAAAGACAGTGTCGTGATCGCTGTCTAGCTCTTCCCAATATTCAGGCCCCGACAATAGAACTCTTAGGTTTTCCATCCCGCGCGTCCGTGCCGCGCAAAGCTCGGTGTAGAAACAAGCCAGCTCATCTTTCGTTGTTTCCAGTGATCTGATGATGCGCAGCTTCTGTATAGATGCGGGCAGGGATTGTATCAAACCTGTGCCTCCAAAACCAAAACTTTGAACGTCAGTGGTCAGTGACTCAAGGCTGGTGAGCGCCTCTAAGGGCACCTTCACTCTCGAACTTCCAGGCCTTCGATTCCATCTGAAAGACACTGTGAGACTCTTCAACGTCTTTGCGTGCTTCGATAGAGAAGTGATAACCCTAGCCAAATCCTCTGGCTGGCCGCGCCAGATAGTGCACTCCAGCCGACTCAACTTTTCCATACTTGAAATGATGGTCTCTAGACGAGAGGGCGTGATTACGCATTGAAAGATGCACAGGCTTGTGAGATTGGCAGGCAGAGTCTGGCTCGGATAGTTGAAATCGCACATGAAGAGGCGGAGTTTGGTGAGATTTGGCGCCCGCTCTAGCACATGATCGAGCTCGCCTGCTCTCAACCCTGCCTGTAAGACGTAGAGATAGTCGAGGCCTGGGAAGCTAATGTGTGTCGTATTGCCAAGTTCGGGAAGAAGGCTCTCGAACGCTGGGCGGTAGATTCCCCTGCGCTGGCAAAATTCCAGCTCAATACTCTGGATGCGGTGCGCCTGAAACATTGCGAGCTCGATGAGAATGTCTGTATTCCAGGTATACTCGTGCCAAGTCCCACGCAAGTAGACTTTGAGTTGCTCCGCTATCTCAGAGACAAATGCGACATCTTCCTTGTCAATGACTTGAGGAGGTGTTCCTCCAGCAGCCCACTTCGTCTCTGCCGTGAATCGTCTTGTGTATCCAGCACAGTGAGGCCGAGATTTCCAGCATTTCAAAAGCGACAGAAGTGGCTTCGCGGTTGCGTCGGGAATGTAGACGAACTCATAGAGCAGTGGCTCAATGAGGTCGCGAAGTGTGCGCGATGTGCGACAGACTTTGGCCATTGTCGACAAACTCTGATTGACGCGCTCGGTGCTGAAGGATGGCTTGGCATCTTCGAAGCGAAACCGGTATGGCCCCGGATTGGGTTCCGTTAGCTCGGAGAGGATCTTGTAGACCAGCTCTGTGGGCAGGTCGAGTAACGTTGTCATTTTGGTGGTTCATACAATTGAGCTGTGTTAGGTTTGACGATTCAGCGTGGAACGGGGGTGCGTCTTCAATTCAACTGAAGTACCAAAGATCGATTTTGAGATTCAGGGGTGCCGAGCAGGCTGGGCATCGTTTAAAAGGGTGGGCAACCCCTGCATGGTGTTGGTCGTCGAGGTTGTTGGGTGCGCTTAGCGAGTCGTTGCCTAAGTAGGATTACCCGGCCGCTCACAAGTGGAGAGATATGTCAGGAGATTGCGTTGCCGGCTTCCAACGGATGTGGATAATTGGCTAATAATGCATGCTTGGCAGCGCAGGGTTGAGGCGCGTTGCGACAGGGCTTCAGCCAGCCTGATTCTATCTGTAGAGTAGACTGAAAAGAGTAATCAAGGCTTCCGGCAAATTGATTGATTGAGCCACGGATGGCCGCCGTCACTTCAACTTTGAGATTCAAAACCGAACTTACCAAACGGTAAGTCGTCTACCGGCACTCTGGACAGCTACCGTAGCTGCCTACGCCGTCAGGATTGACAGGTTCCAATAGAGGTTTAGCTTCATGATCAGCGAACGGGGGTGGCGGATGCAGTCCGCTATGCCTGTGTGGTTTGAATATTGAACATGAGGTAAGCTCAAACGACAAATAATTCGTCTTTTTCTTAAAAATCCCACCCGTGTTTTGACACTAGGTTCCCGTGGTCAAGAGCCGAAGAGGGGAAGACGTTGACAAGCTTCGGATCTGATATGCGACCTAATTAAGCAAATTGAGAACGCCACCACCGGGGTAAAGAATTACATCCCGCGTCAGGAACTGTTCGTTTTGATGGCTGAAGAATTCCGTCAAATCAGTGTATGAATTTGACTTTATCAACTAGCGCCATGTTCGTCCCATGGCCATCGGCATCATGTTTGTTTGTAGCTTAAAGAAATCTGGCGGGAGGATAGACGCTTAGTCATCACGCAGTTGACCCCAGTGTCCCGAAATTCCCCGCGCTCCGGCCGAACATTAATCGCATGCCAAACTCCGTCAACCCCAGATTCACCACGCGATCTGTGGATCATGTCAACTTCCGTGGGCGGCGCCGAGGGCGAGCACGTTGCATCCGATGGCCACGCGCTGCCGCAAGCCCCGCGTAAGTCGCGGAAAGCGGGGATCGGTGCCCTCCTTGCCTTGGTGCTGCTGGTGAATCTGGCCGCGAGTCTCTATCAACTGCCCCTGAACAGAGTCGTCGAGCGTCGACTCTGTAGCGAGCACTACCTGGCTGCGGATCCCTCGGTGATCGATCGGGATGGCAGTGTGGACGAAACCTTGTGCAAGATCGACAGCGTTCAGCAACGGCTGGCATGGATTCAAGGAACGATGGAAACGGCGTGGATCGTGGGAGGTAAGGACTAGATTGCCACATGTCGGGAAGAAACACGGTTGACGATATTCTAGATTTTGTCATGACCATACCGCTGGGTTTCTTTGCTGAGAGATACGGCCGGCGCACTATCCTGTCTCTTAACCTCGTACCTCGGATCTTCATGTTGGCCTGGGCCGTTCTCGTCGGTTATTTCGAACAGGCGCTCCCGACTCGAGCCATCGTTGCCTCTCCGTTTCTCTCCGTGTTGGGGGGCGACTGTGTGTTCAACTCGATTACGTACGCAATCGCGTCTAGTATGACCGATGATCACGTTGAGAGGTAAGCATGTCGTCCATTCCCGCCACGTATCTGTAAAGCTAACCGGGTCTCGAAGGGCCACATATTTCGGCTGGATGAGTTCCGTCTCCTATGTTGTAGCGCTTCTTGGCCCCGCTCTTGCATCGGCCACCATGAGCCTGCTACTATGGCTTCCCTTCTGGATTGGGATATGCCTCCTCCTCCTGGCGATTCCGGCCATCTCTCTTGTCGAAGACTCGTCCTCTGCCCATTCACTTTCATCCAGGGCACGCCATGGAGATGAGCAGTCGCGTCCACTTCTCTCTTCCCCAGTCTTGAAAGCCCAGAACGCCAATCCCTCACTAGTGAGATCTGTCATCCAACGATTTGGCGTCTTGCGCTCCATCATTGCGAGCCATCCGCGAAATATGACGCTTCTGCTCATCAGTTACGTCTTGACCTCTCTCGCAAGCTCAGATACGAAGCTCCTGGTTCAGTACATTTCAAAGCGGTACCACTGGACATTCGCCTCCACTGGCTATCTGCTTTCGGCAAAGGCCGTAGTAAACTTCACCCTTCTGACCGTCATCATTCCAGCACTGCTTCGCTCGCGTCGGAACGCCTCCCGGCACCTATCGCCTGAGCTCTCGAGTCACCGGATGAACATGTACTATGCCAACGTCTGCCTCATCGTGTCTGTTCTCGGCGCTTTGGCAATTTCTGTGGCTACAAGTACTTGGATGCTTGTTCCGTCCCTTTTCCTGTATGCACTGGGCTCCGCATTGCCGGTCTTCACTCTATCATTGTTGAAGTCGCCGTTCATTGCCCCCAAACGGAATGATCAGCAGCTGGACACTGCAGACCCGGACTCTCACATCTTTTCCATCGTAATGATGGTTAAGACATCTGGATCATTGCTTGGGGCGCCGCTTATGATGGTTCTTTGGGTGAAGGCGATCGCTTTGGGTGGTGCGGCATTGGGCATGCCCTATTTGGTATCCGCGAGTTGTTACTTGGCTGCTATCTTTGTACTAGCAAACATACGAACATGGTAGAGAACTCCCATCTATTCACTGGTTACTAAACTCCTCGACACTCTTGTTCTATATCTCAATATCTGAAAGGCATCTTTCCTGGCAAGATATAGACCGGTTTAATTACAAAGCCGTCGGTTTTGAACACGCTCCAATCCAGTCGCACCGATATACGCCCGTCAGGGGTCACGGCTGATGTGGATCGGTCATAGATTGAGGGAAAATGTCTCTCATGCTCCTTGAAATAACAAAACCAGTCAGGCACGTCCAAAATGCCAGGGAAATATGTATTTTCGCTTCGTCTGTGAATTCCTACAACCAGGCTGGCTAGATGTGCTCCGCTAGCTTGGACGAAGTAAAACTCTGTAGCACTGGTAGACGATGTATCAGAGGGTGCCACCGGAAACAAGTTCCTGGAGAGTGGCTCGAGCCGTAGCTGCGATGTGCCCCCAATCGGGAAAGCTCCAAACAAGTCACAGCCAACAGCATCATCAAAGATAAGTAAAATTGCCGACGCGCTCACCCTCGACCGAGATATCCCCAGCTCCCAGCCTCGCAGAGCCGCGTCTAAGTCTACATTGAGATTGGGTAACGGGCGAATGCAAACTTCCTTGAGCGCGGAGGCCGAATTAGACAATGCGTCTAGCTCGTTGAGGACGACTAGGTCCGGTGGGATCGGGAATCTCTGCGCTATTGTGGCGGAATCGTCCACGACGCTTTTGGTTGCCTCTCCAAGCGGAAGGATTGTCTTCAAAGTGATACAAACTCGACTCTGTAGGAAGTGTTTGTTGTGGTGAGCAGTGAGAATGGCCAGCTCTATTCCGCCACCCAGTCTCAGCGTAGGAAATCTGATGCGTAAACCGGCGTTCGTCATGACGTACGATGTTGTCTTTGACCATGGCGACCAATGAACGGTCGATGTTGATCCATAAAGACGCCCGTCCTTGAATAGTGATGGCTCAGGCGCAAGCAAGCTGCCCCAGTTCAACGGAACAATATTTTTATCCCAAGGCCAACAAAATATTGTCTGGTCATTGGAACCTTTGATGATCTCTTCTTGTAACCGAGCAAAAGCTTTCATACCCTCGCCGTATAGAAGAGGCATGTTCAAGTCGAAGATACCCAACATACAGTAGGCCAAGTCCTCGACTCTCGTTGTTTTTCTTGTGGATAGCCATGACATCTTTTCCGATATACTGGGCTTTTCTATCACCACCGATCTAGAGGAAGGATCTCCGACAAAGGCGTCTGCAAGATAAAATTCGTCTATGTTTGTGGCAGTTGAGATACGTCGAGACAACCAACTGCGGGTGCCTAGTGACTTCCAGTTGCAGTCGAAGAATATGAGCCGCGTCGGGCCTAGGAGCTCTTGGAGAGTCCAACCACGGGTGAACCAGCGACTGTAAATGAAACCCGTTTCGTCATCAATCTCCAATCCCGTTCTCTCATCTGATAGGTCAGAGGAGGTGTAGTAAAATGGTGGGCCGAATTGAACATCGTCTAGAAACGCAAAGCAAACTTGGGCGTCTCGATACCAGGCGAACATGGAGTTGATTGCCTCAGAAAGCTCTGCCGAACTCTCCTTGTTGATGCAATTTGTGTCAACCCACAGGTACCTCAGACCCTCTTTCTGTGTCTGATGGCAGGCGTTGAGGATTTTGGTGTAACCCGACTTTGACTGGATCGCAGCTGAGTCCCGCTGTTCCCACTCCCTGAAAGTGACCTCATCCGTGCCGTGCCATGTATGAGAGAGTATAGCGTACTCAGGGATTTTGCCAAAGAACTCTTCAGTCTGCAGCGTCTCGACGTCAATGAGCCACATGATGGCGACTGCTGGGCGCTGTGTTCACATGGTTCCGAGAGGGTGTTTTGAGAGATTTGCACTTTGGGCTGGCATGCGGGTGTGCGACCCGGCATTGGGTCAGATGACTGCCATTTTATTCAGTGTCACGCAACTCGTGATTGGATCGCTTTATCATGAGCTGCATGCACACTTAGCTCGCAGGGCATCAGCACCTGTCGACCGGTCGAAATCTCGTGCAAAGTATCGCCAAAGACCCTTCTTTTGAGACGCATTTCATTTGTACTCACAGAAACAGTAATGTACTTGCTGCGTGTATGATTTGATTGAGATGGCTGGTTGCTTGGCAGGCAAGGCCTCCGACGCTCTCAGGAGTGCAACAGTTTCAGGGGCGGCTTCACCGTGAGAGACGGTCGCGTTCTTATCGACACTGAGACGCTTATCGATAAGCTGGGAGCGGCAGAATGTGCAGCCAATCAGACCGTTCTCAGACACGATGACTGGCTCACCGCTTGCGGCGATACCGAGAGGATGCTGACATAATGCCGTTATCAGCCATCTGTCCAAGACTTTATCAGCAACATCCCGTTATCAGACTGCGAACCTCATCTTTTGGATCCACTTCTCCCACTCTTCAACTCATCGTGGGACCAGGATGTCGCGCGATTCCACGACGGGCGCAAATGCCGACCCGCAGGCCGGATCGCAAGCTCAAGCTCAGCAAGCTCAACAAGCGCAGTCGTCGCATTCACGAGCGCAATCCCGCATCCTGTCCGTCACGACTTCCGTCCCCAGGCAGCTTGCCCTGCTCCCCGATGAGTTGCTCCTGCACATCTTCGAGGCCGTCGGCCGCACCTCGCGCAGCGACCTTTGCGCCGTGAGTCGTGTCAATAGGGCCTGGCATGAGCTCGCCGACGCCATCCTCTATCGCCAGGTGCGCTTCGACGACCCAGAGCAGCACCTCGTCTTCTCAGAATCCCTCAGCCGTCGCATGCGTCGCGGTTCTGCCATCCAGGACGTCAGCCTCGAGTATCCCGCCCACGAACTCTCGCACCTGAGACTCGATGGGCCGATTCATGGCTCACACCACCCGCCGACCCGCTTTGAGGCCCTCAGTCGAACCATCAGCACCATGAGCAACCTCGCGACCCTCGAGGTGTCCGTCCCCGTCACTCTGCTTCACGGAATCGGCGCTCTCTTCAATGGCCCCTTCGACTTGGCTTGCTTGAAGCACTGCACGCTATTTTACCAGTGTCCCGACGATGCGTACTGGGATCTCCGCGAGAATGTCCACATCTTTGCGCACCCGACACTGGAGACGCTAGTCATCAGGCGAGCGAAGCTGGATTACCGCGGCTTCGACCTCATTGAGCGACCCCACGAAACAGCGCTGCACAAGCTGCATCTCATCGAGTGCGACATCAATGATGATGCGCTGTCGGATATTCTCGAATTTCCCGAGGGTTTGAAGGAGTTCGTTATGACGCAGTTGGAGCAGCCAAGCCCGGAATTGGAAGAGAGTTCAGACAATTTTAGCGACTACATCCTAGCACTCAACTCCCAGGGTCACTCACTCGAGGCAATCACCATCGACCACCCAACGCTTGGTGGCAGGAAACCCGTCAGGATGAGAGATTTTGAGAAGGTCAAGTCGTTGAGGTTGAACTGGGACTACCAGCTTTTTGGCAAGTCATCAAAGAAGCCACGCATGCACTCTGTTGGTCTCCCACCAAACCTGGAAGTCTTGGAATTTTTCAACGAGCTTGGGACGGATGAGGAAGTCACCGAGTTGCTCGAATACACGTTGCAGGTGGCGAGTGTCACTCACAGCATGCTCAAGACTGTCGTGGCTGTTCAGGGTGATAATGGCAGTGTGCCGAAGGAAATTGTTGCCGCATGCAAAACCGGAGGCGTGAAGTTGGATATAATCGGTGCTTTTGATATAGACGAAGACGACTAGAACCAGAACACTGGGATGAGAATGGACATGAGCGTAGAGCATGATAGAGGAGAAGAGCAACAGCTGCGGGAAGTAGAGAGTAGGAGGAAGACATAGAGTCGTAGACTCATAGAATTGCGCGTCGCTCTCTTTAGATTTCCTTAGACGATAGATATGACACTCATGAAAAGAGAACTTGTATAAGATGAGGCAAGACTACTAAGGTTGAATTCAGCAGCGCCGCACTTGAATGCTTCTTCGCTAGCGCTATACCTCCATGATCATGAAGCGCCACCGCGCGTTTGCGACTCATTTCCACTGCTATCGCAACTGCACTCAAACTGCTGCAAGACTAGAATGACCAGCAACTATGCAGTCAGCGCAATAATTGCCGTAAACGGGAACAAGAGAGGTGCAATTAGTGCATATGTGACATATGCACTTGTAGGCGCCGTGGCTGCGCGAGGGGCTGGGCTTGGTCTTTTTGGGTTGCACCATTGCTAGATATTGAGACGTAGACCTTAGTCGAATTTTGTCCGTGTGTTTGAATGCTTACAATGGTCAGGTTGTTTGCTGGAAAATACAGGTATTAAACAGGTAGCAAAAGCTTCGGGACATGGAGCATTTTTAAGCACGAATCTTGAGTTAGATTCTCGACTCTTCACTATGCGACTAAGTCTGTGATTAGGAGCTCTGAGCAATGGAATCGAAACAGTGACTTGTGAGCACCGATCTGTCAACAGTGAGTAACTGTTCACAGGCTACGATCAATGAGGGTTTTGCTATTCGGACAGATGTTTCTCGCAATCCGGACGGATAGTGATGATGCATAACAATGCCAACCATCGAGGTAAGTACGACTACAGCAGATGCAGTTCACAACAGTAGCAACGACGCTATTAGCAACGCGACAGTAGCGATAATGGAGACGAGAAGAGTATGTAGTCCCCTGCTTTTCCTTTAGAAAGAATAGAGATAAGTTGTATCTAATATACGTATAGGCAGTTTTAAGCTGAACGTGTTTGCCCTGATAGCAAGACTCATCAACTGCATCAATTGAAAAATCAAACATTACAATCACGAACGCCAGATATCCCGTGTCTACATTGAACCATCTACATTACATCTAGTTGTTATAACAAGTAAGCAGCAAGTGCCAGCGACCAGGGCATGATGTTCATGACCCCCGTCGGAGCAGCCGCATTGGTGCTGGTCGGAATGCTTGAGGTGGCGGAGACCAACATCTCGGAAGGAATGGTCGTCGTCGGTGTAGGCGTCTTTGATGTCTTGGCCGATGAGGTCGTCGAAGTCGAGGTCGTGATATCTTCCGGGTCGCCCTGTCTGACGATGCTCAGGTTGTAGTTCTTGGCCTCAAAGTGAACCTCCTCTCCGGCATGCTTGATTTCTGACCCGAACTCCAGCTGGCCCAGGTAGAGAGCTCCGGAAAGCAGACCCTTCTTCCAGATGTACTTCAACAGCGGGCTGAAGTCGGCGTCCGTCTTCGTCAGGTTGGTGCGCGACAGCCAAGAGAAGACATGCTGTCCGCCGTCGTTCCAGCCGTGGTACAGAGAGAACTTGGTGCCGTCGATGGTGACGGTATCCGTGTCGGGCGTGGACTCGGCCCAGCCCAGAGGCTTGACGGTCGGCACCCACCACGGCCAAATCATAATCTCAAAGGGCGCGTTGAGGCCGGTGGAGTTGGTGATGTTGTCGGACAGGAACATGTCTACGGCAACGTTGGCGTAGAGGCTGATGTCGTCGAATGCCTTGGCCTGCTCGTCGGCGCTGGCGCTCTCCTTGCCCTTCACATACGTCTGCCATTCCGCGGTGAACTGAAGTCGCGAGACATTCCACAGCTGCACAGGTAGTCTCGACGGATGCGCCTTCATGTAGGGGAATCCTTTCACAAGAGAAGCGTCGCCTGTCCACTTGTAGGTGACATCGAAGCTGCGACCGCCATCATGCACGGCCATGCACTGGTAGCCGGAGCTATCGTTGCCCCAAGCATTGTTGTTGACTAGAAGCCCATGTCAACAAGCCTCACTCACGATGGTATATAAGAGTGTTAACCTACAAGAGTATGGGACCTCAGTCGAGTTCCAGTGGTCAGACTGTCCGCAAAGGTTGATGTCGCCTTCAGCTGCAGCCACCGGTCCAAAATGAAAAACGGCCAAAATGGCGAAGAGAAGATGCGGCAATGCGAACGCCATTGTCGCGCGTGTAACGAGTGAACGCGGCGGCGGCGTCTAGAGCACAAAGTAACGAATGACGAATTCAGAAAATCATTAAGAAATTATAGAACAGACCCAGGCAAGCATCGATACCCCGACCAACAGCGACGGGAGTGTGCCACGAAGGTTCAGTGAGTGAGCGTGGATGTGCAGAACACGGAAAGTGAAAAACCAGACCCGGGAAATGAAATGAGAAAACATCGAAAAACACCACAACACACGACTGCCGCCCGCTGCTGGCTGTTACGCTGCCGCCTAGCTACGAACCTGGTCCCTGGGGCCACCGCTGGGAAACACTTGGCCCAGGGCCAAGTTCCAACAAACTGGAGGCCCAGGCGCTGGGCAAACATCAGCCGCAAATGAGCAAATGAATCTTCGACAGTCCCACAGAAAAAGGAATAGGGGCAGTGTTTATGCTAACCGATCTGGGAAACGAACAGGGGGGTTTCCAGGAGGACGAGCCACCAAGTGGATTCTCGCACGCAAATCTGAGTGAGAAACAACAACCTGGGCACTTTGGGGCGAGATTGGAGGATTGACGCCACTGACGGCTGGTTTATTTTGGGATTCGTATTCACTAGCCACAATGGCACTCCTTGCTGCTGATGATCTTGAATGTTTAAGCCTCAACTTCTTGGCCCCGGGCCGCTTATGATCCGCGTACTTTCTTGCCGTTGCATCTTCCTGAAGCTTCACATCAATGCCACTTCTTTAAGAGACAGGCAGCAGGCCGCGTTGTGGTTTCTGACAAGAACACGGCATGCTGCATGCGTCGCATAAGGCGCCGGCGCGATTGGAGACCGGTAACTGCGTACATCGCGGCCAAGGCACGCGGCAGACTGGTCTAGCCCCCAGAGGCAAGCCGAGCCTCTCTGGGTGCAGTAGCCGAATCGAGATAATCGTTTAGGCAGTGCGGCGCGTGGTGATGACCGCC
This sequence comes from Colletotrichum gloeosporioides, assembly GCF_011800055.1. NCBI lineage: Eukaryota > Fungi > Ascomycota > Sordariomycetes > Glomerellales > Glomerellaceae > Colletotrichum > Colletotrichum gloeosporioides. The sequence goes on from NW_025544718.1 coordinate 56,893, forward strand.
CTGTTGTTGAGAGCCAACCGATACGTGTGAAACAAGAGGCACCCAATGGAAGCAAAACACGCTCATGACGTACTTGAGGCTGCACGGGTTGATGCAAGTAAGAACAGGCTGTCAAGCGGGGTAAAGTACTCTACATCTACCGGCGTCTGGTGTCTCCTAGCTCGTGCTCTGTAGCAGCGGGAGACTCGATGGTGTTGTTTAAATGCTAAAACATGTTCGCATTCATGCTTACAGAAACAGTCTTGCGCATCATATTATCAGCACAGTGAAGACATCATGACGAGCAACGACGGTGAAGAGACCCCAACAGTCAGGAGCCCTTGGAGAAGACAGGAGGAGCCCATGGAAGAAACCATGCCCTCCGACGCTGAACGTGAAGGATTGCCTGCTACTAGCTCTGAAGCTCCAAGGGAAGATGAGGTCAGTGATGCAGACGAAGTTGTTGAAGAGGAAGCTGAGGATACCTCTGTGAGTTGTTCTACGCCCTATTCTCCAACTCAGAGAACCATTTGAAAACACGAAGGAGTGCTGACCTTGAGGAAAGCAACCGCCCACAATTGAACTCCCACAGTGGCTCCTCGATAACTGCGTGACAACAACCGACGAATGGAACGACCACCCAGAGTTCCTGCGTCTTCTGGACGTCATACCCTCAAACAAGGGTGACAACTGCAGAGATGAGCTGGAAACAGCTTCTAACCCCGAGCCAGCCGCAGAGGTTTATGAAATGGGCTCGACCCTGTTCAACCCGCTGCTTGGGCTTGTTCGCAGAGATGTCTCGTCGGAGGAAGACTTGCTCCCTGGATCTTATGCCAGCAATGACGTCAGGTTCACCAAAGATATTATCAGGCTTCACACCTTCATGTCTGCAGCGTCTGAGTCGACGGCTAACTTCACGAGAAACGTTGTCAAGCACTTCGCCAGGACAATCGACAGCGATCTCATCACCCTCACGCGGGATGACCTTGAGGATCTAGGCGATCACTATGCACCCCCGGATGCATCAGACGCCTCGAGCACTACCAGCGACAGTTCTAGTGACTCCGACGACGACGACATGGGTAACTACCTGGACATTCTATTGAACCGAGAGCCCTGGCAGCCGCCGCCACCACCCTTGCCCCTTCCCTATGGTTGCCCACGCCCAACGCCTGTTGTCATTAACGTATCTGAAGAAGGCGTTGCTCCGCATGATGGTTACGACTCAGAGGCTGAAGAGTCAAAGAAGAAGGTGAGCACGGAAGTTTCATTCGAACTGGCCAACGACTGACGACATTACTCCACAGAAGTTCATCCCCTTTGCGGCTGTCCTCAATGCACCACGCATCAAGAAGTCAAGCGCCTCTCGCCCGGTGCCCCTGATTGTTCACCTCTTCATCAGCGAGGGCGACCTCACGAGATCGCTGTTCCGAGACCTGCAAGCTGCCATCCGCGATTACCCAGTCCGTCAGGGTCTTCTTCTCATCGTCACGACCGAGAGCCCATCGCACAGCCCGACCTATGTGGTGGGACATCATCGTGGCCCCCCTGGGCGGCTGCCTCTTCCGTTCACTACACCGACGGAAGTTCTCCCAGTCCGGTCTGCGGCCCAGGAGGCTCTGCTGAAAGCAGACGGCAAGCGTGAGCTACTATCCCGCAACATCAGAGACATCAAGAGATACATCCGCCGAGAGGAGAATCCCGGCTACAGCAGTTCTCTTCTTGCGCCATATGCCGACTGGTCATTCATAGATGGTTCTACCATGGCTGAACGGATGAGTCAGGCGTCTCTCGTAGAGATGAGGCTTGAGTCCATTTCTCGTGCCATCGGCCAGCCCGTCGAGGATGATAACATCAGAAAGGTTGTTCTGGACTATGGTGTCTTGTCCAAGACTCTCAAAGCCTGGAACGACTTCGGGGCTCCTTTGCCACCCCGAGCCCCTATGCCTATGCCCAAGCCTCCTCGTGGAATGCGGCCACCTGTGCGTGCAGGCGCTCCTCCTCCTCCTCCCCCGCCTTTTCCTGCCCCTCCTAGAGCCTTGGATCCTCGGATCGTTGTCGAGCCTCTCCAGGACTTGGATGACGAATGGGCCAAATTCCCTCCAGCCGTCCAGAAGGTCATGCGCCAGATCACATACTTGCAGGGACCGCCATTCCTTTGCTCCAAGTACTCGTGGGAGCGGAAGTTTTCCCACTGTCTCATTTCCCCGAAGGACGTCGAGGTGAGCTGGGACGATATCGCTCTCGAGCCCGCAGTTGAAGACGCCATCCGGGGCATTATAAGACAGCACGGCGAGGCCGCGGACTCCGAGAAATCGTATGGGCTTCTTCATCGCTCCTACGTCGGCGGTACGCTCCTGTACGGCCCGGCCGGGACCGGGAAGACGCACTTTGCGCGTGTGCTGGCTCGCGAATCGGGATCGACAGTCATCAGTGTCTCTCTGGCAGACATATCGGACATTGACTCTGAACCGAGACTACTGATTCGCGGCCTGTTCAGCCTGGGCACACTGCTCGCACCCAGCATTCTCTTCTTCGACGAAGCAGACTTGTGCCTAGGAGCCCGAGAGAAGGCCGTGAACCACTTGGCCAAGGTCCAAATCAGCCAGATCCTGACCGAAATGAACGGACTGGGCGCAGCAAAGAACTTGCCGTTGGTCTTGCTCGCGACCAACGCACCCGCCGAGCTCGACCCGGCGGTGCTCCGTCGTATTCCCAACCGGATTCACATGGGTCTCCCGTCCGCCGAGATGAGGGCAGAGATCTTCGAAATCGCTTTGCGGGGTGAGATTCTGCACCCCGATCTCGACGGCGATCTCCTGGCTCTATTGACCCCTCGCTTCTCCGGTGCGGACATCCACCACTTGTGCGTCCAAGCTACTATGATGTGTGACACTTTTGTGGAAGATGGTGCAAACAAAGGCAAGAGGCTATTGACCCAAGCCTTGTTCGAGAAAGTGTTGAAGAGAGTCAGGCCAAGCGTGAGCAAGGCGTCACTATCTGGCATTCGAAAGTTCGCCATGGAGTATGATCCTGCGGCTGTCGAGACGATGGAGCCTCTGGAGACTGAGGAGTACATGGAGCTGGAGGATCTGTTTGTTGATGTTCCGGTGTTCAAATGAGTAGAGAGGAGGCAAACTTAAGCTCTCTCATTCTTTCCTTTCTCTCTATCGCCCGGCCAGGCAAGACTGTCAACAGCTAGCAAGCTCACGATCCTTTCTCAAATCTCAAAAATAGAACAGAACCCCAATACTCTTGTGCTTAAGCAACTGCTTTTCCTGTGAACTCACTTACACTCTATCTTGTCGTCGTCTCCATCGTTATTATTACTTGTCGTCATCTACACCATCGCAATCTTTATTACCGTTGTTCTCAATGGGGGGTATATTGGACACACCGAAAAGCTAGGCGGTCTCTAACAGAACCTTCAAACTGGACGTGGCTTGGCAACTGAGAAACGTGGTACTTGGGATTGCCATTCCGGGCTTATCCTGACATTACTATCAGAGACCATCAACCGCCGTGTCATGCCGTCCTCTTATTTCGCACAGCATCCTGTCCTCCCAGAATTCCATCGATTCTTCAATTTGATTCACCAAGCCTTTGCATTGGATCATCGCGACCCTTTTCGGTGATTGCCAAGACCCAGTCTCGTGGATGGCGTGGAGGGCGTGGATTCCGCGGGGTGAGCTCCTCAGCTTGCCCGCACGTTAGCGTTCGTTGATGCTTTCCAGAATGCTACTGTCACAGGATGGCAATCCCGGCCGTCCAATGCGAACGTTGCCATCAGCCGAAGAGGGCACCGAAGTTCCGTCATCCGTTGCCCCACCATCCGAAGGCTCCTTTCAAGATACCCCTCTTCTTACATAGACCCCTGAATGTTTGTCCCCCTGCTTGCGTGATGACAGCCCTGGTGTTTGTCTGGTTAAGCTGCAGAATAGGAACTGCTAACACAGATGATGTATCTTTGGATATTGTCTTGTATCTGCCTATCCATCTAACGCGAAGCACCATGCCTGCGAACAACGAGCTCGGAGGCCGTCACCGATTTGGATGACAGGATCGCAAACCCGGGATATTCAGCGAAGGATTTAAGATGGAGCCGTCAACCCAGTGAATATTTCCAATTGAAATTTCATCTTATTGTCTGCTTAGCTGGCCGCGTGTGACCGCGTCGACGTGAGATTCTCCGCGTTTTGTGAATCACTCACCCCAAGATGTTGCGTTCAGGCGTATTAGTCGCCGGCGCCCGCCCACGCCCAGCCTCAATCCACCACATACGCCTCTTTACAACAACCCGTCACCTCCTCTCAAACACCAAAGTAGACGTGCTTATAATCGGCAGCGGCGCAGGAAGTCTAACAGCCGCTCTCCGTGCCAAACACCACAACCTGCGCGTCGCCGTCATCGAGAAGCAGCCAACAATAGGCGGCGCGTCCGCAATCTCAGGCGGCGGTCTCTGGATCCCAAACAACCCCGTGTCCAACGTGAAAGACTCCAAACAGGATGCGCTGGACTACTTTGACCAAGCCGTCGGTGACGTCGGTCCTGCTTCCTCGCTGGCCCGCCGGCACGCATACCTTGACAATGCTCCCAAGATGATTGCGTTCCTCCAGGAGAAGGGCTTCGAGTTCCGCCCCAGCGACGGGTATCCCGACTACTACCCCAAAATGAAGGGCGCCATGGGAAAAGGAGGTGGAAGAACAATCGAGTCGAAGGCCTTCAACACGAAGAAACTCGACAAGAAATGGCAAAATGCGCTGCCGCCGCCAACTACGCCAGTAGCAATCTACACGAACCAGGCGCCCGTAATAATGCGCATGACGTCCTCCCTCAACGCCTTCACACAATCAGTCCGCGCCGTGCTACCGTCCATTCTCAAGATGCTCATCGGCCAGAAGCCTACCAGCTTCGGCCGCGCGCTGGTCGCCCGGCTTCTGTACCTCAACACCCACAGTTCCTCCCCAACCGACGTTCGCCTCTCCACATCCCTCGCCTCCCTCATAACCGATCCAGACGGTACAGTCACCGGCGCAAAGGTGAAAACACCCACGGGCGAAGAGACCATCGCCGCGCGCAGCGTGATCCTCGCAGCGGGCGGCTTCGCGCAGAACGCCTCCCTCCGCCAGAAACACCTCCCCTCCCCCGCCACCACGACCTGGACCAGCTCTCCTAAGGGCGACACGGGCGACGCTGTGATAGCGGGGATCAACCTGGGCGCCGCGACGGCCCTGATGGACGACGCGTGGTGGGGTCCCACCATCTTCGACCCCATAACAGGGAAGCCTCACTTCGCGCTGATAGAGCGCTCGGGTCCGCACTGCATCATCGTCGACTCAACAGGGAAGAGGTTCATGAACGAGGCAGAATCGTATACGGACGCCGGACACGACCAGTACGAGCGAAACGAGAAGGTCAAGGCGATTCCTGCTTGGTTGATCATGGATAGCAACCATCGCAATCGGTACATGCTCGGGACGGGCTTGTTTGCGAGGCAGAAGCCACCGAAGAAGGCACTCGAGGAGGGTCAGATGTTTATTGCGGGTTCGTTGGAGGAGCTAGGTTCGAAGATTGGAGTTGACGTGAAAGGGTTGAAGGAGACGGTTGAGAAGTACAACGAAATGTGTGAGAGAGGGGTCGATGAGGAATTCAGGAAGGGGGATAGTGCGTATGACAATTTCTTCGGTGACCCGGATGCTGGGGGTTTGAATCCCAACATGGGGCCGTTAAACAAGGCACCATTCTATGCCATCGCGATCTGGCCTGGTGACCTCGGGACCAAGGGCGGCTTGCTGACGGATGAGCACCAGCGGGTGTTGAGGAAGAATGGAGGCTCCATACCTGGATTGTACGCGATTGGAAATACCGCTGCGAGTATCATGGGACGGACATACCTGGGTGCAGGATCCACGCTTGGCCCAGCTATGACGCATGGGTTTGTGGCTGTCAATCACATAGCCAGTCAAAAAAAGCCTTGAAGTAATTCCACAACAAGCAATATGTTTTCATTCGTAACATCCAGATGCACTGGTGTTGAGTGGGCTGAAAAAGATCAAGTGAAGATCATGCTATTATTGAGATGCGAACTATGTGTTGCCGTAGAGAGCGAGCCAGCTTGCTCGTGAGTTCAAATGCTTCCATTGGGTCCCTTCGTATATCGGGACCCTATACAAGACTCCGTGATCAATGAAGCAAGAAAAATGATGTCTAGTCTCGCAAGATTTCGTACGCGATCTACCATCTGCTGCCACTTGCAAATGCGTGGTACAAGATCCGCTCTAAACGCCTCAGAATATGTCGGACCACAACCACGAAAAGGGCATCTCCACTATATCATATACCCTCGTTTGCGTCATAAGTTTGTATACTCAAGTGGTCTTCTAGCACAACTCTTTGTTCGTCTCCAGCGGCGTCTCCTCGGGCGTGGCAACAACCTCTGGAGTCGAAGCTCCTGAATCAAGCTTGTCGTACTCTGTTGAGTCAACGCTCTTGTCCGACTTGGAGTCCTCGTTGGCTTCTTTGGTTTTATCTTCAATGTCGTCTCTCTTCGCTTCGGCTGTTTCCTTGACGTCCGTCTCTTTCTTGTCCGCGTCGTTTGGTGCAGCCTCCTTTTGCGCCTTGGTAGGTTCAGCATCATCCTCGTCGACCTTGCTCTCGGGCTCTTGTTTCTCGCGCTCTCCGCCGGCGTTGGCCTGGGCATTGTCAAGATCAGCCTCGCCCTTCTTGCCGATGGCGCCATCGAGGACTTCACCGCCCTCCATGACGACGCGAAGCTCAAGATCCTCGTCCATGGAGTATACGCGAACGCCAACAATGCAGATGGCATTCCAGGGGTCGGGAAGACCTTCCTCCTCCGACTCATAGCGCTCATCATGGGTCTTGGGTGGCCCCGCAGGTGTGGTACGAGGCTTCCTGACCATGTCATCGTCACTGTAGAGTTCTTCCCAATCGTCGACAGGTGAGTCAGAGGAGTCATCATCCGAGTCGTATACTTTCGCCGCAGGTGGTGGAGGTGGAGGTGGAGGTTGAACCACAGTCTTCTCAGACTCTTCGGGCATCTCCTTGGTTTCTTCCTTGGGCTCTTCCTCGGACACCTTTGATTCACCAGGATCATCCTTGGACACCTCTTTCGAGTCGTCCTTGGGCTCATCCCTAGACTCGGCCTTTGCTGCCTCGTCAGAAGTCTTGCCGTCAGGAGCAGAAACTTCAGTCTTCTCAGTAGCCTCCGACGTGGACATTCCAGTCTTTCCGGAGGCATCCGTCTGAACAGACTTGTCCTCCTTCGGCTCCTCTTTGACAGCCTCAGTCTGGACACTCTGGTCCTTGGGCTTTTCCTCTTCCTCTTTCTTCTTGTTCTCTGCCTCGGCCTTCTTTGCTTCTTCAGCCTTGATCTGGGCTGCTGCTTCAGCCTTCTTCGCTTCTTCAGCAGCCAGCTTCGCTTCTTCCTCAGCCTTCACTTTAGCAGCTGCTTCGGCCTTGGCGATTCTGCGTGCGCGCTTTTCGCCGTTCTTTTCCTTCTGCTTCTTGGTGATCTCGCGTGTCATGTGGCGTCTGTCCCACAACTTGCGACGCTCCTGCTTACGGGAGTCAGAAGCTCTCTGCTGCTCCTTGATCTTACGTAGTCTGGCAACCTCTTCGAGGTAGGCCGTCCCCTTGCTGTGCGCAAGGTCGTAGGCGGCGCCGATCTGCGCAAGCTTGTCGTTCTCCACGCGGTTGCGGCACTCGCGCTTAACAACGGATTCAACAGAGGGCAAATTGTTATCCCTCTCGCCGGCAACGCTCATGTAGATGCTGTACTCGCCTGCTGGCATGTCCGGGAGTTCGATTGAGACTGATCGTTCCATTAGGTAGTTGCCGTGGGAGCGGACAATGTAGTCCTCGGCGCCAGGGCGGCTGCGTTCGTGGATGCGGAAGTGGATGCGGAAGGTGTACTGTCCTTGGAGACCCTTGAAGTACCTCGTATCCAGTTGAGACAGGACGAGGACCAACGGACCGTCCTTGGACAGGGTAATCTGGAAATTCTCGTGGAATTGAGGCTTCCACGGAACTTCGACACCTATCCACTTCTGGGTGCATCGCCAGGCAGGGTCACGGAAAAGCCTCGTTCTGTCGATGTGCTGGTACTTGCGAAGGAAGTCATCATAGTTGATCCAGAAAACAGAATCGTTGCCGAAGTGGTAGCCGAGCTCTTCCTGAACGTCGGTTGTCCACTCCTTTGACCCATCGGACCAAGCACCCTCCCACAAGCCCTTGCGGACCTTGCCCCAAGGATTTCTCATTTTGATGAGACGCTCACCGGACTTGATTGTCCTCGCCTCCATAATAACGTATGCGTGGCCCTCAGAGATGCCATCTCTGTCGCCATAGCCTCCATCGAGGAGACCGGTGCTCGCACCAAACAGGAATTCCTGGTTGACCTTGGAGAGCTCATTCTCCCAGAAACCTTCGGTGTCGAGTATATCGGATGTAAGGAGCTCGGTAGTGACGCCACCCGTGAGATCCTCAAGACCCTCGCCGATCCAGCCACCGGCCAGGGAAGCGAAGTCGCCGTGGGCCTTGGCATATGCCTTCTCGAGCAGGGGCACCCACGTCTCGTTCTGGTCCTTGCATTGGGCAAAGAAGAGGGCCTTGGAACCGGTTTGATACGTCTGGCGGTAGACCCGCTCAACGTCCTCGCGGTCGATCTGCTGCAGAAGATCCCGCTGCATGCTGGGCGAGTCCCAGCAAGGCGATTTGAGATATAGCTTGTCATCGATGATGGAGTAAATCCACTCGCCATCTCTGTAGAAGACGAAGCCATAGATGCCGATGCGCGTGTCGTATTCTACGCAAATCTTCTCGATGCCGCCTTGTACGGAAGCGAGAGCGGTCAAGCTAGCCATCAACCAGCAATCTCCCAGACTTCCCTGCTTGACGTCTCCGCCGTTCAGGTTCTTCATGAAGGTAGGCTTCTCGAAAATTTCGTGGATGCGCTTTACAGCTTTGGGGACCGAAGCGCTCGGGTTGGAAAGTGTTGTTCGGGAGAGCTGCCACTTCGTAGAACCCAGGGTGTTGAGACAGTGACCCTTTTCCCACTTCAAATCCCAGTCCTAACGGGAAATTTAGCTACGAAGTCTGCTACGAAGGCGATAGTTGTCACTCACCAGGTCCCAGCCAGGGTCTCTGTAGCGCATGTTGACTCTCCTGCACTCCTGAATGATTTTCTTGACTTTTCGACGGCATTCCTCCACAGCCCGCTCGTAGCCCGCAGTCAACAGCTCATTTGGCTTGTCTGCGCTTGCAGGAGGCAGAACAGGGTCGAAGGGAAGCACGGCCAGGGCCTTGCTGAACTTGCGGTTCTGGAACTTCTTCCAGATACGATTGATGGACTGCTGAGGGGGAGCCTTCTTCTTCTTTTTCTTCTTTTGGTCATTATTATTGTTCGAGGCCGGGGCGGGCTTTGGGCGACGGTAGTCTTCCGACTCCTCGGAGGAGCTGTAGCCGTGCATGTTGGTGGTGGGACGAGTACAGGGACTCGAGTAGTAGGATTTAGAGGTCAATTGGTTACGGAGAGTCAACGAGAGGAGGTTGACGAGAGAGTTGGGGGACGGAAGCAATTATCTAGAGCAGCGAGCAGGCTGTGGGCGTCCTGCGCTTGCTGTAGTACACGGGTCAGTTACGGAACAGGTTGGGCGAGGTTTGAAGTGAGTGACGAGCAGCCCAAGGCCGAAGCACAGACGGGACGACTCAGTGACGGAAACGAGAGAGAAAGGTTATGGAGGGTATCGGTTGGAAAATAGTTGAACGCGAGTCGTGGATGGCGAGAGAAGGGTCTTATGAAGGGAAACGGAAACTCGGGGTTGGGGGGGAGGGTGGGATAGACAAGGAGGGCGCACCTGGTCAGCGAGTCGCAGCCTCGCGGTATGTATTGGACGATCTGACAAGCGCGAGTCGACGAGAAGCACGACAGGGAAGACGGAGTGGGTGTGATTCGCATTCACCGCATCAAGGCGGCTGGGTCTGGTGGTCTCGCCATCGTGTCTACTGCATAGTAGCTGTCTGGCTCTGCTGCTGGGGGGCGGCGCATCCGCATCAAGTGGTGAAGTGCTGGGCGACCCACCACCCCCGGGGGAGCGGCGGCGAGGACGGACGCCGGCATGAGATGTGGAGATGGGCGAGTGTGAGATTCACAGTGTTGTTGTTCAAAGTCGAGGAACATGTTCGAGTAGTGTACACGCGCGCCAGGATCCATGCCTAAGGACGTGGAGCGGAACATGGGCGGGGCAAGGGTCTGGCTTGGCATAGACCGGTCGTTTCCAGGGTTCGATAAAGCGCCCAAGGGTCTGGTCAAGTCTGGCGGTGGGAGGACGACGGAATTGAGAGAGTGTGTGGTGACCTGGTTGGGTGTGTTGGGGGTGTTTTTGCGGGAGGACAAAGCCGGGAGTTGGAAAAGGATGGACGCCGCACGGCTGAATGGTGGTGGTGGTGGTGTTGATCGGAGGTTGTAAAGCCACAGACAGTATCGAAGGCAAGACACAGACAGAAACAAGAGGCGAGACAATATGAGGGCAAGAGGGAAGGCACGATACCTGCATCACTCTGGCAGGTACTTCCTTCCACGCTAGTGCCACGAACTGCAGCCTTCAGCGACTTTTAGCTGGGTCCTTCAGGGTCCAGCCGGCGTGCCGTTACCTTAGGTACCTAGGTACCTTACTGATAAGAGACCCCACGGCGCCCTCCTTGCCGATATCGTAAGCAGGGCGGTTTAGGTTCCTTATCCGTCAGGGAAGTCAGACCTGGGAGGAAGGAGGCGCGAACTGGCTCTCACCTTCCTTCGCTCTTCTCTCCGTTTTCCTCTCTCTCTCCAAGGTTCTTCTAAGAACTTTGACTCTTTGTTCTCTACGTGCCTTACCCAAGTCACCTCGGATCCGGTGCCATGTCAGGAAGATGGAACCGACAATCGTCCCGACGCCAAAGCTCCAACTCCCAACTCCACGGCGCCATCGGTTAACCAGCCTGGTCTCGGTCGCGGTGGCATCCAACAACCATCCAGCCATCCCAACGTCCCCAGCCGACCTTACCGATGGGGCGGGCCTACGACAACCCCGGTACCGGTAAACAGGGGCCTCTGGATGGAGACTGGATGCCCACGATGTCCTCGGCCCAGGTTCCCCGGGTGCTACCCAGCAACTGTCGCGAATAAGGATCCACGGGCTGTCCTTGGGGGCTGAATTCAACGGTCGACATTCTGCCAACAACTACTCTGCCGAGATGCTTGCAGATGCCTGATAACTGAGAACTGAGGCTATCCCCAGGCTGAAACGGTCCTACCATTGCCGGCTGCCTCCGAAGTGGCCGAGGATAGCCTCCAGAGTCTGATATCTCAACCGTGAGACTTGATTTTGCGATAATCATTGGCCTTGACCTTGATGGTCTAATCCAGGCAGCTGCGTCACTTGACGCCGGTTCCTTGACGCCGGCCCCTCAGCAGAGCCGCGCCGCTTACGAACCCTTCTCGCAATCAGGCTGGCTTAGCTCTCGTAACCCCGCGATGGGAAAGGCACGAGAGGCTGAGCTTCAGCTACTGCATAGTACATCGATATGATACGCGTCCCCCGCCGACAATTCGCTGCATTTTGCAGTATGCCGTCAGCATCTGCCATGCACCCATCATGACCAGCATCCGTCATCACGAGCCCTCTCCTGTCGGCCATTTACCTTCTCCGCAGTAGCATTTCTACTTTGCGCATTTCGAAGACTCCTACCTTGCCCATGCGATTCGCATTGGGGAGACAGGCGCTGGCTTCAGCTCCTCCAGGCAGAAGTACCCGGCGCGGCAATATTCAATCGGCTCAGCCCTTGACGATCTCTTCCTTACCCCAGGATTCACCCCGAGATAAGAGCAACGCGATAGCCCAGCATGTCACTGCCTCAATCCGCACCCAACCAACGCCTCCGCCTACCACTTCTGGCTTAGATTGCTGACTTTCTCAGTGGACAGTCAGACGTACGCGGTAGGTGGATTATCTGCGCTCGACATCGACTGGAACTGGTTCAAGGACATTGTCCCCTCCAATGGGTGTACGGAAATTGGTTCCCTCGACGATAGATAGGTGCTCAACAATCCGGGGATTCCCATGCGACACATGTGTCGACATGCCAATCACCCAATCCCGTCGTTCCCGCTGTACGAGTCGACCAGAATGGCATGGCATAGGCCTCCATTGCCCTTGTCCACCACCCGACTCCCCTGTAGCTGCACGCTGCAGGAGGTTGTGGCAAGGGGACCGAACTTCTTAGCGAGTCATTCCGGGAAGAAGTCAGCGTCTGCCACTAAACAAAGGACCACGCATAACAGCAGACCAGTGCTGGAAACACAGCACAGCAAAGCATAATCCAACGGTCCCTTGACGGCCGAACCGTTGCCCATCTCAAGCCAGCAAAGCGGCCATTCTCAGCCTCAGAATCACTACACGGCTCGCCCGCCTTGTCTGCCAGACGCTTGAGAGCCTGTCTCGTGGCATCCAAGAGAATGCTGCATCCCGGAATGAGCCAAAGTGGACTTCCGATCGCTGTCTCACCCTCCCGCTGCACCTAGATAGGGAACACTGCATTTCTCAGGCCGCATTGTTCGACAACGTGGTGCTCTTACCTCTCGAACACGAAGCATCATGTGCACTCGAACGCCCTCTACTTTGTCATCAACCCGACCACCGCCCGACGACACATGCTACTTTGCATTCCGTCCCGACCCATCCGCTCGGCAGACAATCAGTCTACAGTGTACGCGCTGTATCAAGGAGTGCATGCATCCCTTACTCCTGTATAGATACTCGGGCTACACGATGCGGTACATCAATGATTGACACCAGATGAGACGACTCGGACCCAGACTGATTCGTGTCACTCGACGGAATGGCCACAGCGGGACAGCGGAATCCAGAAAACGCTGCCACTGCGAAAACAAAAAGAACTTGTAATCTGCTAATTTAGTAAAGATTTTTGGGTCGGTGTGGATGGACCCTGATCGTCCAAACCACCAGAAACGCGCCAGTGGCGAGAGAGCCAAGCCCAAAAGACCGACCGATGCTCGTTCTGGCGCTGGGACTGTCGGAATCACTGAAGGCGCTGGAGTATCTCGCTGCAACCCTCTGCAGCACAGTTACTTCCGCACTGGTCTAAATACTGCGGTATTGCTAGGGTCACCGTTTTGGGACAAGGTCTGGACCAAGGGACCCCTATCGGATCCTGTCCGTCGCCTCACCGACCACACCGCATTTCCTCCGATCCCGCAGTCCGGACCTTTCAGATGCGCAGTCACTGCATGCGCATCGCAGCAGTTCATGCCAGTTTGGTCACACAAACGGTATTCGTTCATTTCATCGGTCCATATTTCTTCTCTCCTATTGCTCGTTGTTTACTCCTCATGTGTCCGCGGTTTGTTGGTAGTTTGGCACGTCGGCTGGGCCCAGAATCAAGACATCGCCTTGACCGACCGGCGAGGTTGCCGGTGGGCCGGCCCCAACTTGTTTCTGGGGAACATCCGAGACCTTGTCGATTCCATCCGCAGAACCCTGGCGGGTTACCAGGTATTTGATCCAGTCAAACACGGGGTTATCATCAGACCCCTACTCATCAGTCAGTTGCGGGTTGAGAGCGAGCATGCCCTGTGATTCAGCGTACATAAAGTTTCCTAGGGAAGCGCGCGCGACACCGAAGGGTCACGGTAGGTGTAAGGGTCATATATAGTAAATACTGGCCTGGCGGTCGAAGCTTCCATCTAGGTCCCGTCTATCTCGTCGGATCTTGGTACAGTGCGAGTCGGTCCGCCGAGCTGCGTCAACATTGATGATTTTGCTTGAATGATTTTCTCATGTGTTGATCAGACCTCGCCTTACGGCAGCCTACAGGGGTACTCATCGCAACCTGGCAGTCACATATTGACAAAAGGGTCATGTTGTGCTGTCTATCCAAGTCCTAAGATTTTGCTTCTTTCCAGCACCTTTGTGAACAAACCGATTGGGTCAGCCAACCGAAGATAGAACTTTATCCTCCATACCTTGGTCGGCCATCGTTAACCTCGCCTATTCCATGGCATTGTCATCAAACCCTGGCTGTCCGCCCGCCGTCCATGTTGTCGGAGACACGATGCTAAAGTTTTGTATGCAAGTGGTCAACCATGACGGTTCTTCACAGATGAATCTACGGAAATAGCTCTCGATGGGCTATATATGCCTCGCAACTGCTTAAAAACATGCTGTAGATTCTTCTTTTTGGGGCCATAATTGCCGCATCTTGATACAGCATCTTGACGGCGGAAGCTGTCTTCACTAGACATGGTGTTTAGCAAAGAGATTCGAGCGGCGGCTATCGAGGCCATCAAGGCGGTAACCCAAAGAAGAAGGGAGGAGATGGTTGCAAAAGTTGGCAGGCAGTTGTACGCTCTGTCTGCCGCCCAGAACAGGGCCAAATTGAACTCTTCTGTGGCGTCATCGAACCCTGTTCCTGGTGGAGAGCAGGATGCGAACGACGAGGCCTTTGCAAACTCCAACGAAGAGGAGAGGAAGGGGAAGGGAAAAGAGACGGCCACAACTCCCTCTTCCACGGACCAGCAGACTACAGATGATACATCTGTAACCTGGGAGTCATCGGACCCCGAGACCGGTAGTATGTGTTCTTGTATTGGGGAGAGAGAAAGAGAGAAAGAGAGAGAGTATGTGTGTACCGCGGCTAACTCGTTTAAAGAAAGCAGCTCTTCCCCTTCGGCTGGCCCCTCATCTGGCCCTTCATCTGTTTCTTCGCCTGTCACTTCGCCGGGCTCTTCGCCTGTCTCCTCGCCTGTTTCTTCGCCTGTTTCTTCGACTGGCGCATAGCAAAGCCTTTCGACTAATCCTTCGACTGTTCCTTTGAATGACACTTACCAGCCACCTGCGACTGTCAGGAAAGGGTTCCATCGCGCCGTGGTGAGCGGCTTATTGCAGCACAAGCGGTGGAAATGCGAGCAGCAGAGAGCCGCGCAGATCAAAGCCAACGAGGCTCAATCTTGTGGCCTGGCGCATCTTGGTCTCCCTGACTCTTCTGCAAGTAGAGACGCATAAGACGAGACCAACGACATCACGACGACGGTATGAACACATTCAAGATCATCATGTGCAAGTTGTTTGAGGGCGGGAAGATTCAATGGCTCTCTTTTGTAAACAGTCATTCATTTTGGAAGATTGCCGAACAACAGACAGCGAAAATACATTAGCGTTCAAAAAAGTTGATGACACTGGTTTTGGGATACACTGCCAACATATTAAATGTCCCAGGTCGTCAAACGACGCCAAGGGGTGTGTATGCCTAGCTAAACAGAAAGTATGTTCTCGATCCGCACATAATGTGTAATCTTCCTTCCACCACATACAAAGTCTATCTAAGTTGTATCATAGTGATGTCTACTCTACATCGTGTATCTGCCATCTACTGTATAAGCCGCAAATCCCTCTCGCTTGCCTCGGCATCCTTCTTGGAAGCGGGCTCTTGCGTTGTGACGGCACCGTAACTTGGCCCCTCCGCCGGTTCCAAAGCCTCCTCCTCAGCGGGTACCAAGATCGCTCTCTCCTGGTTCTTGCGGTCCATCCTCGCCCTCCACGGACGGTACACCAGCACCGATCCGAGCCCAACGACCACGAACAGGCCGCAGATACTGCCGCCGATGATGTCAAAGTGCTCGCCAATGGCATCCACCCCGTCCCAGAAGCTTCCCTCGGGCTCGGCCACGTTCGCGATGAGGGAGAGGACCTGGATGATACCGATGAAGGCTGAAACAAACACCGTGATGCCGGTGAGCACGATGGAGTAGTACAAAATCGCAACCCTGTCTCTCGAAAACGCCTTGGATGTGTAGAGTGCCATCATGAGCGCGCCGTCGGTGGTGTCGAGAAGACACATGCCAGCTATCATGATCGTCAGCCACAACCTGTCGACGTCTTCCATACTTGACTTACCAGTAAAAAGGACGGGAAAGATGAGAATCAGCCAGATGCTGGTGCCCTGCGCGCCATGCACGCTACTCAGTCCCAAAATTGCAATTTCTGAACTCGTGTCGAAGCCCAGCCCGAACAAGATGCCCAGAGGAAACATCTTCCACGGCCGATCGACAACCCTAAACACCTTGCGGAACACATTCGCAAGGAACCCCTCGCCCTCCAGCTTCAGATTCGTCGCCGCCTCCTCGTCCTCCTCATCAACTACTTCCCCAGTGAGCGCCCTCCTCCTCTCCTGTTCCAGCACGACTCTCAGCCTGCGGATG
This sequence comes from Colletotrichum gloeosporioides, assembly GCF_011800055.1. Lineage (NCBI taxonomy): Eukaryota > Fungi > Ascomycota > Sordariomycetes > Glomerellales > Glomerellaceae > Colletotrichum > Colletotrichum gloeosporioides. The sequence continues at coordinate 73,145 of NW_025544718.1, forward strand.
AGCTTATACAAAACCCATCCGTTGCCAGCGCAGAGCAGCAACAGGAACGCAGCGCTGACGCTCGTGCCGATGATGTTGCCCACGCGCGTGAACCCGTCAAAGCGGTCCCTCAGCGCGCCGCTCGTCGCAGCAACAACAACGCACGTCACGATCACGATGGTGCTGTGGCCCAGGGAGAAGAAGGTGCCGACGGTGACGGGACGCTGGCCCGAGGCGATCAGGCGGCGGGTCATGAGGTCGATGGCGGAGATGTGGTCGGCATCGAGGGCGTGGCGCAGGCCGAGCACGTAGGAGAGGGCCGCGGGGGAGATGAGGGAGGGGTGGAAGTGCAGGATGATGCCGGCCACGATCCAGATAGCGACGTTGATGGAGACGAGGAGGGCGATGATGCGGATCGTCGGGGCGGGGATGCCGTGGAGGAACGGCGGGATGGGGAGGGAGGGCACGCGGAAGCGCGCCATGGTGACTGTCCTGGTCTACGGTGTCGAATCACACAAAGTGAGGGTTATGGGGATGAGACTTCAGAGCAAAAGATAAGTGAGGAGAAGAAGAAGAGAGCAAGATGAAGTTGAAATTTGGAGCTCACAAGACCACTTTTCAAAACGCCCAGCCGGCGGGAAGCAGATGGACGGCGTGCCCTCCGGCCGGCCACCACCGATCGCCCCCACCGCTTTGTGCTACCCTACAGTACGCCAACGCATGAAAACTAGCTCACTTCGGGGGTGATAGCGTGCGCAAGTATCTGCGCTGGCGGGGAGAAGTGTGCCGGAGGGGACGCAGGATGATCACCATAACCCCTCCATCTTTCTGCTGTGTTATCTTATCTGTCGCATGGAGCGGCCGAGGGGCGATGCGGGGACCTTGTGTGGGGTTCACGCGTGTCGCTCCGAGCCGTCGGCGGCCGGCGGCCATGTGTGGTTTCGCAAGGTGAGGTTTGAAGAGTGTTTACCTGAAAACTGGAAACTGACTGACATTACCTCAGTCTCTTTCATTGTTTCGATCCGTGGAAGACATTTGAGAATATGGTGTTGGACGAAGTGGAACGAGTGAGCGTCGGAGACTCCAGCGAGAAGCCCCGCCATGTCTTGGCTGTCCGGCTCGGTAAGGTAGCGTCGCGCCGAACAAGGATACTGGAGCTTCTACGAGACATTCAAGTGCGTTCAAGGTCATTCCCATCGTTTGACGGGCGAGACCGTGTAGGTTTCCTGTGTCCGCGCGGCTGTATTTACAATGTACTTGTGAAGGTCTAGACTTGTACTTGGATGGAGGACAAAAGTGGTAGAGATAATCAGAGGCGATGACGGGCTTCCACTGGAGGAGCGAATCCGCCAGCGTATTTTCATGCTCAGTCAGCAATCTTGTCTGCTTTGTCAACCCCCAACTACCCACCTTAGGATCTCATTGAAGTTTCAACTTCCATTTCATCACAATAGGATTTCTCACATATTTTGACCTCATCAGTTTTTCTGTCGGGCTGTGCATCTCATCGTTCGCTCAAGTTCATGAAATCGGGTCGCCTTGTCGCTTCCCTTCTTACCATTCTGTCTGTCGACAGCTGCTTCAACCCCGCCGTAGTTCTCACCATGCCGCCGACTTACAACAAGGCCTTCATCCCCCTCGAGTCGAATCCCGAAGTATTCAATGAACTCATCAGCCTTCTCGGTGCTCCGCCATCGCTCCAGTTTGAGGACATCTTCACCTTGGACGACCCCGCGCTGCTCCCAGACAAGATTCTGGCTCTCGTCCTCATCTTCCCTACGACCCCTACTTTCGAGGCCCGGTTGACCGCAGAGGAAGCCGGCGCTCAGGACTGGATGGTGGAGCACAACGAAGAAGACGAGGACGCCGTGTGGTTCAAGCAGACTATCAACAATGCCTGTGGGCTGTATGCCATTCTGCACGCATTGGCAAACGGCCGCGCAAAAGACTTTCTCAGTAAGTGACCCAAGCTTCCTTGAAAGTGAGTGGTAACTGATGCAACGCAGGACCGGGATCGTTGCTGGACAATCTGCTCTCTATTACGGCACCGATGGACCCCGCTCAGGCTGTCATGGCACTAGAAGCTTCAACCGAGCTGGAGGACGCCTATTCTTCGATTGCCACCAAGGGTGATACAGCTGCACCGGCGAGTGCTGAAGACGAGGTAGACTTTCATTACATCTGCTTTGTGAAATCACCGGATACCGGCCATCTGTACGAACTGGACGGTGATCGCAAGGGCCCCGTGGATAGAGGCGTGCCCGACGAAGACCAACGGGTCGATCTTGGTCAAAAGTCGCTGGACATCGTACGTCAATTCATCGCACAAGGAGGAGACAACATCGGTTTCAGTCTCATGGCGTTAGTAGAGAAGGCATAGTGGGGACGAGGCATCATCTCATCGGCACAGGCGTTAAGCGTGTTCATTAGTTGCTAGCTTGATTTGTACAGTGGTTTTAACTTTGTCTTTAGCTCGCCTGGATGATCTTCTCCAACTCATCCGGGTCCTTGATGGTAGGGGTCAAGTTTTCGCTGCCCGTCGCGGTGATCAAGATGTTGTCCTCGATTCTGTAAAGATTAGCATTGTCACGGTTGGGAATGTTTGGGTGTTGCATACCTCACGCCACCAACATCCCAGTACTTCTCTAGTACGGCGGTGTCAATGTACTTGGAGTGGACGGGGTCCTTGAGGTAGGGCTCGATAATGAAGTTGCAGAAGTAGATGCCGGGCTCAACGGTGACAATGCTACCAGCAGGCAGCTTGCCTCTGACACGCAAGTAACGGAACATGGGGTCGGTGTCTGCGTAGTTGGGGTTACCGCCAACGTCGTGGGTATCCATTCCGAGGTAGTGTCCCAAGCCGTGGGGGAAGAAGGCGACGCTGGTCCTGTTCTTCAGAATCTCCTCCTTATCGCCCTTCAGGATGCCAACGGAATGGAGGCCATCAATGGCAATCTTGTGGGCCATCAGGTGGATATCGTCCCAGACAACACCCTCTTTCAGAGCTGCGGTGGTGTCAAGCTGCATCTTCAACACGATGTCGTAGATCTGACGGGACTCCTTGCTGAACTTGCCAGAGATGGGGAAAGTACGTGTCTACAGCTTGTTAAAATGGGTCCTGGGCACGACACGGTGGCTGGCAAAGACTTACAATGTCAGAGGCGTAGCAGTTCCATTCCATGCCAGCATCCAAAAGGAGGTTTTGCTTGCCCGCCAGGGGAGCGTCGTTGGCTACGTAGTGCAGGGTGGCGGCAGCTCGACCTGCAGCAAAGATACCGTGGTAGGCCTGGTTGGTGGCACCGTTGGAGATGCTGTGATACAGGAAGGTAGCATACAGTTCACTCTCGTTCTTGGCCTTCTTGACCTTCTCAACGACAGCGTGGTGGGCAATGGTGGAGACAGCGTTGGCCTTTCTGGTGAGAGCAACCTCGAAATCGTCCTTGACCACACGGCACGTCTCGATGGCGTTCTTGAGGACACTAAAGTTCTTGCCCTCGAACTCGAGGAAGGTGATGCTATCCAAGACCTGACCTTCGATCGCGAAGACGGTCTTGTTGCCCTTGCCGAGGCGCACAAGCTCGGCATTGACATCGGTGGTGTACTTTACATGGTCGACGTCGTACAACTCCTTGGCTTCGGCAGCGCTGACGGGGAGGCCGGACCAGATAACGCTATCGGGGTCGATGGGAGGGATGAACAGGGTGGACTCGGAAGACTCGAGGTCGAAGACGTAGTGGCAGTCGGCGAGGGGGCAGCCGGTCAGGTAGTAGAAGTAGCGGCGCTGTCTTTGAAGGGTGTTAGACCATTGGCCAGAGGGTCTTTGGGCTTGGGCGCAGGGGGTACCTAAAGGGTTCAGGCTCGTCGTTGTCCTCGATCATCTTGGTCATGCGACCCTCGACGTAGAGGACGCCGGTGGCACCGGGAACCTTGGACTTGACCTCATCGGCGACACGCAGAGCGTGGGCCTTGGCCGGGTACTTGCCCTTGAGGACAGTCTCGTAGTCTTGAGCCATGTTTGTGGCAGAGGTGGTGGAGAAGAACGGTGCCGGTCTCAGGGACGATGCGATGCGCCTCGTCGTCGACGGTGCTGGAGCTCTGGAAGGTCCGCCAAGAGGTCTAGACGGATCTGTAGAGAGGTGTTGGCTTCGGATTCGGCCGATGCTGATCGGGGCTGCTGCAGGAACAGTGGTGAAGGAGGAGCAGAACGTGCGGGTGACGGCACGACGTGATGTTCTAGCCAACATCAAGTCTCTGTCGTCTGGGTCGAGTCGCACGGGGAAAGAGGGGCAGCGCCGTTACGTTAGATCAGATGGCGTGTCGAAGACGTTTGCTGCGTTGCGCCAGCACTGTAAGCCGAGCTAAAGCGCACTCTCAGCGGGACGAGATAGCTACGATAACGAATCACAACACCAAGACTGGTCGGATAAGGAAGCTGGTTCCTTGGACCTTCCCAGACCAGCGGCACCACTGCTGAAGCTACAGTGCAATCGCCAGCTCTGAGGGGGATCACACGGTATGCCCCTCCATTCCCCCACTTATTTCATCTATCAGCCAATGAAATACATGGAGTTCTCGGATGACGGCAAAGCGTCGGGTTAAATGTGTCCGTCTTATGTAATGTGGTCTCAATGGCCCGTGCATCGCAGAGAGCTAAGCTACTGCCAAATGTAATGTCACGATGCACCTGCCACGAGGATTCCCCAAGCTCCTCCAACTCGACGACCCCAACTTACAATCGTTATCCTCAGAGGCCTAGACTTCTACCAAAGTCCACAATCCCACTGTTATCCCCGTTCCTGGACCGTTCCTATGCAAGCTCTGCCGCCTACAACTTGGTACCACCACATGGACGCGGCGTTGCACGTCCACCGTCACGCATCAGGTCCACTGAATGACAATGACACTCCCACAGGGGTCGAATGGCGTGGCCTGAAAGAGCCTCCAAAACATCGCCAGCCGCCCATCTGGAATAGCAACTCGAACGAGGCTCTCCCTCCAGCCATGCCAAGTCGCTGCTCCTGACGCCTGTTTCTGACCAAGACTCGGCTTGGCCGATTGTGTCCCTGAAGAAGGCGCGAGCCAGCATCACTTTGACACGGCCAATCCCGTCTCAATCAAGCCCGCCAACCAGTGCGATCCTCCCTCCATCAAGGACGCAGGATCACCAACCCAGGCCTCACGCAACTTGTTACCTGAAAATATTTGAAATGGCCAGAATAGCCCTTGCAGCCAAGCTCGACAATGTGCCGTCTTGTCCCAAGCTCCCAAAGGGTCTTGTCTCATGCGGGAGAATCCTCCCGATGCCACCACCATCAACCACGTCCGCAGTCAATGCCAGCAAGCCTCAGGCAGCACAGAAGATGCGCGAGGATGGCGGAGCAGCAGCCTGTAAGTCTCGAGGGCCGACATCTCCATCTAGGATCGCCAGAATCTTCGTTCAATGTCCCGGCATGCGACTGAGGTCTGATTTGCCGGCGTCAGGTTGCATTACTCCACCACAAAGTGCGTTTGTCTCCAACGTTTAATATCAATTCCCCAAACTTGGCCGTCATCCCACAAATCGACCCCAAGGGGAATTACTGGGCCTGCAGTCCAGTGCGGCCCATGTCGAGGCTCAGCCAAACCACTGCTCAATGAATCCGAGTCAAGTTTCCTCCCTGGCTTTGGATTATCATTCTAGGGTATCCAGGCTTTGCAGGGCCAGATACTGCCCACAATGAAGGTCATCGGGGCACATCGAAGCGCCTCTACTTGCTTGCTGGCCAGCCGTTTGCGCTGCTGGCCGCCGTCCAGGTAAAGGCCAAGATTCACCAAGACCGCTGCGCAGGAAATGTGCATTCAACCAGACGACGCGACACCAACGTGGACAAGAAAGGAAATGATGTGATGGAATCCTTGGGAGCGAACTCGTCCCTGCAGAAACAACCACAATCGACAGAGTTGACGGAGCTTGGCCAGAACGGTCGCCTGACCGCTACGCACCATGCAATCCGTGTTGGCTGTGCTATATTGCTCCCTCTGGAGCGACGACTCCCAGACCGAATGCACGACTGCTGTGTCTTCAACATGTCGCGCAGGCACAAAATACTACGTCCGTAAGAAGAGCCTATACTGTCGTCGTCTCTACTGCAATTGTTCAAAATGGTCATGTCTGATTTTACTTGCGAAGGTGACCTCCATGTCCGTCGATGAGAGGGAGCTTGGGCTTCGTCCCCAAGTACTGCCCTGTCGCTTGCACTTGCAGACTCCAACCAATCCGTGTCAACGGCGCAGTACAGGTCGGGGTTCTCCTGTGGTACGGATCAATAAGACCATTAGTTTACATGAATTCTTTTTTTGCGAGCAAGCAGTCGTACACAAACGGAGCCTGCCTGCTTGGGGTAAGAATCATCCCCACTACCGCCCAGCCATCGAAACTGCCGTATCCCGGCCCAGCATTCTTGGGATGGGGGCCTGTCAGTTGAGCCAACGCCTTCTTTCGGTGAACAGTCCGCACTGTTGGAGATGCGTCGCTCAAGGCCCGCTTCATACGGCGCCCAGAAGCCCAACAGCGGCAGCAACGTTTGATACAGTCTCAATATTAGCGCTTTCACGGCCCACCGGCGTCTCCATCCAGCTCTCTGTTCCCGTCCAATACGATACATGAGCGAGTCGGGTGTCGAATCCTTCCAATACCACTTCTGCAGTAGCCCAACTTCCAAGCAAAACGAAGGTCGCCTACCCCGCAACCAGCCCCGACCGTCACCCCCGTAACCCCGGCCACCCTCCGCTCCCCGTGGCTCCCTCGCCCGCAAAGCTGCAGCTTATTCAGGCGCCTGAGTCTCAGCAATCTGCTTGGTGTCGGTCTGATGGTAGCTGTTAAATTGACTGTGTTGTTTTGTTATTTTGCCTGCGCTAGCTATATATAGTAGTAAAATAGGTTAATATAGCTACTCTATATAATCCCTACTAAACTGCGATATATCTTAATTTAAGAGTATAACTAGCCTTTAGCTGAAAGCTTAAGATTATAGGACCTACTTAGTTAAATCCTTACCCTCTAATTAGCCTAAATTAGTTAGAGTTTTACTAAGTTATTAAATAGTTTAAAAACTCCTTAGATTTAAGTAATTTGAGGCTTAGTAGTTAATTTTTTTAATTTTAATTAAAAACCTATTATATTATATAACTTCTAGTAGGTATAAAAAAGTATATTAATAACTACTTATAGCTACCTCTAAATTTATAATCTTAGTAGTAATAGCTATACCTACCTTAGTAGCTAAGCTAATAATAGTAACTATAATAATAGTAGTATTAAAAAGATAAGCTATTATAGTAGTAGTAATAATCTTAGCTAGAAGAGTAGAGATTACTACTATAACGTAATAAACGCTTATTAATACTAAAAATCCTCTACTTACTAAGCTAGTAATACTACTTCTTACTACTATATTCTTATAACCTTAAACTATTATTATTAACTAAAGGTTTAATAGTTAGTAAGGGTCTTAATAGAGGTAGTAAGAGTAGTTATTATGCTATATAGCTTAGTAATCTTATTTAAGGCTTATTATTATTTATAATATATACTTTTACTACTACTTCTATTTACTTAATTTAATACTAGTATAGTTAAAACTTATAATAAGGGTGCTCTTAAAGTATATACTTATAAGGTATTAAAAGCTTCTTACTGCTTCTATATAGAGGGTATATATTATATATCGCTTAAGTTAATAGTAAGGGCTTTATTATTAGAGGAGTTAGAGGTAGGGGGGTAGTAGGGGTAGTATATATTATAAGGGATAATATTTAGGTTAGGCTTAAAAGTAAGCTATCTAATCCTAATTAATTTAGGCTATAGAAGTTAATAAAAAGTTAATAATAAATAAACTATAAGACTTATATCTTCCTAATTAAGGCGCTAGTAGTTATTAATATCTTCTAGCTAGAGGACCTTATTATCCCTAAGTTATAATCTCTTAAGGAGGGTATAGTAGTAAGGTAGCTCTTACTACTTTATAAATATATTAGTATAGATTAGTAGGCTATACTATCGTAAGAAGGCCTCTTTTACTATATTAAACTAAGGGCGTAGAAGATTAAAGGCTTTAAATAATATATATAAAATAAAGCTATTAATAATTTTATACTTTTTTTTAATAGGATGCTTTTTATATACTTTATTACTAAAGTAAGTCTTATAGTACTTCTACTTCTTAATAACTATCTTAAAGATCTTAAGGTATAAGATATAGAGGTTAGTAAAGTAATAAGTAAAGTAAGACTTTAACTTATAGTAATTACCCTTAGTAAGTAATATTATTTTATAGCTATAATTTTAAAGGTAGTAGATTAAGTAGTTAATAAACTCTTTGAGGTATAAAATATATATAGTTTTAAAGTATAAAATAATTACTAAAAAAGTTAGTATAATCTATATATTTTAAGATTATATATACCTTTTTAATTATAAAACTATTACTTAAGGCGCCTCTAAGCCTTCTTATATACCTTATGCGTTAATAAGTAGATATAGATATACTACACCTTAATAAGGCTATTAAGGTTATAGTTATACTCCTTCTCAGTAGAGAGGTTATAAGGTTAAAAATTTATACCCTCTATATACGCAGCTTCCTTATAAATAATATATATAGCGTTCTTATAACTCTAGGTGTAGATTAGAGCCTCCTTAATAGTGTTATTATTATTAAGTATAGTAGTAGCCTCCTTATTACCCTTAAGTACCTATAAGCCTTCCTATTTCTTCTTTATATTAAGGTTAACATTTTTAAGTATATACTATATATAGAGCTATTATTTTAAGTAGGGAAAAACAGCCCTAATAGTACGCTTTAATTTAATATTAAAATTAATAATAATAATATTTAGATTAAGGATATAGTTTTTAATAAGGAACTTATATAGCTATAGAAGTACTTATTAGAAAAATTTAGTAGTTTTAGCTAAAATAAAGTAAAAAGTAGCGTTAAACGTAGTATTAATAGTAGTAAGGCTAATAATCTAGAAGAGAGGTATCTAGAAGTAATTAACTTATTATTTATTAGTAAAATTAAAATAATAATAAATTAGGGTAGTAATAGGGGTAGATAGGTAGTAGGGGTGATATATTACTTACCTTATAGGTGTTATTTATTATTAGTAACTCTAGGTTTCTCTTTAGTATATCTAAATAAGGTTTATATATCTAAAAAATACTATTAATCTTATTATTATTACTATATTAAACTATATAGTAAGCTATATTACCTTTCTTAGTTAGTATACCTAAGAAGAGCTAGGTTAACATTAATAGGCTATACTTATCCTTATAGAAGTAATATTAATAGTTATAAACATCTTATAGGCTAACTTTATAGCCCTCCTACTATAGAAGTCTAGCTATTATATATAATATTAAGTTATTACTAATAGAAAGCTTTTTAATATATTTATATAGAGTTTTTTTTAGTAGCTCTCTAGAGGTCTTAATAGCAAACTTAACCTTATTAATAGTAAGTTTTTAGAAGGTAGGGATAATATTAAACTAGTCTTAAGTAATAAGATTATAGTTATAACACTTAAAGCTATTAATAACCTCTTATACCTATAGCTTTATAGTAGTAATATATTAGATCTTAGCTTTAAAGTGATAATTATACTACTTAGTATATATTCTTTACTTTATTATAGTTAATATATACCTACTAATATAATTACAGAGAATATTATATTAATTACTATTATTATTCTAGCGTTTTTTATATAGTATAATACCCTTAGATTAATATTAGAGGTAAATATATAGCTAGTACTCTTTAAAAATAAGAGCTTATATTTAAGTATTAGATATTATAATAGTCTCTAAAAAATATAAGATATATAGGAAAATAAGCAATTTAATATACCTAGTTAATAAACGTTATATAGAAGGCTTAAGTAGGTATAATCTTACTTATACGTGCAGCAGGTAGCAATTTAGCTAAGTTAATAGAGTTAATAATAGGATATTATAGCTTAAGAGGGTAGTACTTAGAGGGGTGGATTAATTATAGTGGCAGTAGCGCAGCCTCCTAATTAGGCTAGCGCGGGCAAAATAACAAAACAACACAGTCAATTTAACAGTAACCAGTCCGATGAGTATGACTCTCTTCTAGCCTTTCCCAGAGAGGATGAGGCAGACAGACGACGGACTTGCCTCCCAGCCAATGCCAGCTTTTGATTGCCGTGGGTCTTGGTTTGCAGACTGCCCTCCCACTTCCCTCTCGAAATGACGTAGGACAAGCCTTATGGCTAGAAAAGACGACGGCGTCCGGGAGACGGGGGTGCTGCCGGACATGGGGACATAGGCTTGAGGCAGCCGGACGCACAATACCGCTTCTGTTCATACAGCACAGCCGGTCAACGGGCCGCTCGAAAGCTCGCTGCAAAAATGGACCCGCGATGTTCACGTGCATTCCAAGAAACGTCAAGTCGGTTCAAGCTCAACTCAAGCATTATGGCTGGTGCTCGGTAGCGTCCTCGGCGGTCGACTTGTGGACTTTGTGGGCAAGCGAAGCCTTGACGATCGAGCTTGGGCGTTTGTGCCTGCTTGGTGTTCTTCGTCTCTCTCACTCAAACACTGTGTAGGCGGTGGCGTACTGCTGCGGACAAAGTCAATGAATGTGCCAAGCACTTGGCTCTCACGATCACCTCTCGGCGTTGCGGGACGGGTGTCACTGGACGAACGACTCAGCTCGCGCCAAACCTCTCTACACGTTACATCCTCAAGACCCAAGACGCGACACTAACAAGGGACCGGCGCATGTGTCACCAGCACGAAATGTACTCGACATGTATTCCGCATAACACAAACTCCAGATATTGTCTCCCTTGCGCGTGTTATTCTGGAACCCAGCCCTCGTAAGGTCGTTGGCCGCAGCAACAGGGAAAAGCAACGTCCACATGGCCAAGCTCGTCCGCGACAGGATCTGACAGCTAAGACCTCGTTCCCAAAGTCACAAAAGCATTTCCAAGGGCAGCCTCGCAGGCGTATTTCCCGTCCTGGCGTGGGGCAGCATGGGCCAGGACTTGGCAACCCCGTCCATCTTGATGAGTGTCTTCGCGCTGCGCGGTTCCAACTCGCAATACCCAAAGCTTATGGGTGGTGTGTGCGGAGCTGCCAAGACGACAGCTTCTTGCGTCTCTGGTAGAGGATCTTCGACTGCTTTTGTCTGTGCCCATGGGGTTGAGCTGTGTGCTATAAAGATCCATGGCTTCCCCATCCCAGGTCCCTTGCTTGGGCCGTTTCTTGTTTGCTCTTCAGGTGCGCCGTGCTTCCATTAGGTTGAGAAGCTACATAAGATATCCAGTAAAACGTTCGACCTGAACGCGCCGAGACTTGAGAGTCTACTCAGAGAGCCGCGACTTACATCGCCTTATCGCCATCATGGGTGACATCCAGCCTCACGAGTAAGCTCCTCAATGGCCACTGCAAGCTTGAGTTCCATCTGACATCAAATCCACAGCAGCAAGACTGTCGATGCCATCGGGCACCATGAGGAACGCGCCCACCATATCGACCCTGTTGACCTGAGCCGCAACGTCGAGGCCAAGTAAGTCAGCAAGGTCGCAATCCCAAAGACCAGCCATAGCTCACAGCTATACAGGATTAAGAACCCTCTTGAAGGAATTGGATATGAACAACTTATGCACGACGTCGAGGCCTTCTGCGAAGAGAAGGGTCTCCAAAGTGAGGTTGGTCTCTTCCGTAAGGGTGCCCTGGTAGCACAGGACCCCGAGAACTATGCCACCATTGGAGGCACCGAGGCTTTGGACGAAGCCGAAATCCAGGCGTTGCGCGACGAGGTCGAGCACAAGTGGCGCATGCCAACGAAGCTGTTCTTGACCATTGCCACTTGCTCTATTGGTGCTGCCGTCCAGGGATGGGACCAGACCGGCACGAACGGCGCCAATATTTTCTTCCCTGCAGAGTACGGCATCGGCTCGGACAGCACTCGGGACACCCTCATCCTCGGTCTTGTCAACGCCGGCCCTTATCTCGGAAGCGCGTACGTATTCGCAAGACCACCCCTACTTCCGAGTCACACTACTAATCACTCTACAGTCTGCTTGGCTGCTGGCTTTCTGACCCTCTCAACCACTACTTCGGTCGCCGCGGCGTCATCTTTTTCTCTGCTCACTTTTGTATCTGGCCTCTCATCGGCTCGGCCCTCAGTCACAATTGGCAGCAGCAGTTCGTCAACCGTCTTCTCATGGGTATCGGAATGGGAGCCAAGGCTTCCACCGTGCCCATTTACGCTGCTGAAAACTCGCCTCCAAGCATTCGAGGTCAATACAACACATCACTATCGCTCAGAAGCATTAGGCTCACATGGTAGCAGGTGCCCTGGTCATGAGTTGGCAAATGTGGACTGCTTTTGGTTTGTCATTCGCTCAGAATGTAAGCGCTCAGAACTAACTTGGTTAACAGGCATTGCTCTCGGTACCGCATTCAACCTTGCCGTCTACTACGCCAAGCACAACTGGCGCCTCATGCTTGGTGAGTCCAAAGTTGACTCCTTCACGAGGCTGACTTGGACTAACGACCGCTTGCACAGGTGCCCCCTTCCTCCCCGCCGTTCCTCTCCTAGTCATGATCTACTTCTGCCCGGAATCTCCCCGTTGGCTCATGAAGAAGGGCCGCTACGTCGCCGCGTGGAAGGCCATGATTCAGCTTCGAAACCACCCGATTCAATGTGCTCGTGATATGTACTCCATCCACGCGCAGCTGCAGCTTGAGGGACAGGTCCTCAGCAAGAACAACTACGCGACTCGCTTCACACAGCTCTTCACCATCCCTCGTGTCCGTCGCGCGAACTTGGCCGCTTTCACCGTCATGATTGCTCAACAGATGTGCGGTAAGTTAAATCTCACTCATCTACCATCACCCCTTAATCCTCGCCCTATTGCATCTCAGCCGTTCATATCTATACTGTATACTGATTAGTTAGGCATCAACATTATCGCCTTCTACTCAACCACCATCTTCAAAGACGCAAACATGGGCGACTTCGAAGCCCTTCTCGGCTCCTTCGGCTTCGGCATGGTCAACTGGCTCTTTGCCTTCCCGGCCTTCTGGACCATCGACACCTTTGGACGACGATCTCTTCTTCTCTTCACGTTCCCGCAGATGACTTGGACCCTCCTAGCGGCCGGCCTCTGCACGCTCATTGAAGCCGGCACAACCCGCACTGCACTCGTGTCGCTCTTCGTGTACCTATTCGGTGCCTTTTACTCTCCCGGCGAGGGTCCCGTGCCATTCACCTACAGCGCAGTTCCGTGCCATCCTACGCAATTGACTCAGGAAGATCGAATAACTAACATTCTCATAGGAGGTTTACCCTCTGTCTCACCGTGAGATGGGCATGGGCTTCGCGGTGGCCACCTGCTTGTTCTGGGCTGCTATTCTGGGAATGACCTTCCCATTCATCCTCAAGCGTCTTGGCGTCGTTGGCGCGTTCGGACTGTGAGCTGTAGCAAGTGCGGTTGACTTTGCAAGATCGAATCGCTAACTGTGCCTAGGTACGCCGGCTTCAACGTCGTGGCTTTCTTCATGATCCTCTTCTGGGTGCCCGAGACCAAGCAGCGCACCCTCGAGGAGCTTGACTGGGTCTTCGCTCTGCCGACCAGCCGCTTCGCCCGCTACCAGGTCCAGAAGGCCATCCCCTACTTCATCAGGCGCTGGGTCTTTTTCGACCGCAAGGCCACGCTGGAGCCTCTCTACACCTTTGAGAAGTCCCGCCGCGCCGAAAACGTCGCCGAGACGAAGAACAGCTCTGACGGCGAGAAGAAGAGCGAGTAGATGCTCGTCAGTCAAAGATGAACATCGCCGTGCACTTTTGGTGATTCATCTGTGAACATAAGGGGATGAGAGATCGATATACCCAGGCGGAGGATGATCTGATGAGCTTTACTTTCTTGACGCCAGGCCTTGGGCTTGGCGTAATAATGCGTGGCTGGAGTTCCTTCCACGTTTGACTATATTGTGGACTTTAGGTCTAGCATGCTGCTTACCTCGATACCAATACCACCTGATTTATGTAGATCACCAATTTGAAAGATTGCCAACATCACCGGTGTTTACTGTGTGCCTGATGTGTCCACAATCAAGGCTTTTCGTCTTCCCGATCTCGATCGTCAACAAGCTCACCCCACAGTGCTGTGTGCAAGTGCCAAGCCAGCGCTTGCAACTTCCCATGTTCAGCTGTGTCTGCGCCCCCGCAATTTGCGGCTCGGGCAACTTTACAGGAGGCATCCCTCTCATGATCTTGGCATTGTACTTTGACGTGGAGTCAGATAAAACCTTACTGTTGAATAACCATAAATGACAGCTTAATGTTGAACAAGCTGACAAGGCGCTGTGCTTGTGTTCCTGCGTTCATCTCAAACTTCACTCCGTCAGATGAGACGTGAAAGCGTGTGAGTGTCTACTAGCGAGGTAAAGCGAATGCAGCTCCTCGAGTAGCTTGTATGTGCAAGTATGATAAATATGTAAGTGAAGAGAACCCTATATCCCGTACAACACGAGGAACACTCCTTCCCAACACCCTCAAAACCCTCGTATTCTCTCCCAGAATCGGACCAGCCTACCTTCAGCACAATAATAGGCCGAGCCATTCCATCCCCTCGCTTCAACGTGCTCACTTCTTGAGCGTCAAGACACCAGGCCTGTACGGCAGCAGGCCGTAGTCACCGCTGGACGAAGGAGACCGGCCCTGGTACAACAGCTGCAGGTTGCACGCGTCGACGGTCATGGTCTGGTCGGGGTCGCTCCTGATCAGGTCGCCGTGGCTGATGTCGTTGGTCCAGGTGGCGCCGCTGTTCGCCTTGCCGGCGAAGGGGTTGCTCTCGGTCGCGGCCTGCGGGGTCCAGCTGCCGCCGAGGCTGGTGGCGGTGAAGGAGCGGAAGTAGCGGCCATTGGCGCCGATGGCCTCGACGATCATGAGGTACTTGTTCATGCCCTTGACGGTGTAGACCTGGACGGCCTCGAAGAGGTTGTTGGAGGTGTCGCTCAGCACGACGGTGGAGGCGGAGCCGAAGCTGCCGGGGAAGTTGCCGATGGGCATGCTGGCGCGGTAGATCTTGCCGTTGTCGCCGGCGAAGAAGAGGTACATGTTGGTGCTGTCGCCGATGACGGTCTGGTCGATGGGGCCGGTGCTGGACCCGGAGATGGTGCCGGAGAAGAGGGGCTGCGCGGCGGACCAGCCGTTGGCGATGGTGGGGTCACTCGCGGTCTTGTAGGAGAAGGCCGTGGGACCCCACTGGTAGGCCATGATCCAGATATTCTTGGGGCGGAAGAAGAAGAGCGTCGGGGCGACGACGGACTGGGACATGGCGTTCTGGGAGGCCGAGGCCATCTGGGACCAGTCCGAGAAGGTGCCGAAGTTCATGGATCCCCATGTGCTCCCGGTATCGTGCGTCGTGGCATATACGAGGTGCTTGCCATTGTATGGGACCGCGGTAAAGTCTTTGAGAGCAACCCAGCCGGACTTGGGATTCGCGAGGGAACCAGTCGAGGTCCAGGAATAGGTGGACGGGAGGTCGCACTGGGCGGCGACGCCCATGGCGGAGGCAAGGAAAGCGACGGTGTTTTGGAACTTCATGATGTCGGATTATAAGGGCAGAAAAGCTCAGACGAAGAAAGAATGAGGCTGAATCCCTACTAATGCAAAGTTTGGTTCTGTGAAGGGATCACCAAGTATATATAAACCCGTTCATATGCAGCTTGCAGGATGGAAGACCGGCGATCCAAACCCAAGATCTGCCGCCATGCGGCCTCCACGTGGTCCGAATGCGAATAGTTGCATCGCGTAGCGGATAGAATACGAGAGACGCGAGCGTCTCATTTGTGCGCGAAAAGATGTTTGTTGCGGATAAACAACATGGCTGAGCCCGGTAGCCTCATTGTTACTGTACCTCATTTTACCCGGGAGGCGACCGGGGCCCTCACTCGGGTCCAACGCGAGAAGATCGGATGGCACCGAAGAGCGGCCCCCGAGCCTCCGGCACCCGTTCCAGAACAATTCAGATCCATTCCTGCATTCATCGGACGGCAGTTGAGCCCGTGTGACATCAGACTACCTATGTAGGTAAGGAAGCGCACGGCACTGATACCCGCACTAATTGGGTTTTTTTCATTCCCTTTTCTCACCTTTTTGAACCTGCGGCCCCCCTTGCTCTAATAAGCATAACTAGACCACCCCGAATAGATTAAATATATTAACACAACTCCTTGATTCCGGGTTTGCGGCAAAAAACCACTCCATAAACGTCCACATCCATTGACTCAATTGAGTAAGATAATCAAGATGAATCTCCACCAATTGCTATTGTCGGCGAGGGGACGCGAGGGGTCCGCACTCTTCGGGAGTTTTTGAGGCCCTGTGTATATTACTTCCCCAGACTTGGCACTTCCCACCGTGATTCTTGGCATGCAGGGCCGTTTCGCTTCCATCGTCGTTCGTTTAAGCATTCGTTCATTGTTTTCTGTACATATCCGACCAATACAATGTTCCTTTTACCTACGCTCATCGGCGTGGCCGGTCTGGGCGCCGTCGCTCGCGGCCAAATTACCGTCGACACGAGCTCGAAGCTGCAAAAGATTGACGGCTTCGGTTTCTCTCAGGCTTTTGGCCGTGCCAAAGAGTTCCAGAACGCCCCCTCAGCTCTCCAGAAGGAGGCGCTGGATCTGCTCTTCAGCACCGACAAGGGTGCTGGGTTCAGCATCATCCGCAATCGCATCGGCTCCGGCGGCAAGGGCGACAGCATCCTCCCCGCGAGTCCCGGATCGCCTTCTGGCAAGCCGACTTACTCCTGGGACGACGATGACCGCGGCCAGGTCTGGTTCACCAAGCAGGCTGTCAGCTATGGCGTGAAGCAGATCTATGCCGATGCCTGGAGTGCCCCCGGGTTCATGAAGACCAGCGGCAACGAGGCCACGGCCGGGTCAGTTTCGGAACTTACGGCATGCATCAAATTTGAGCGCATTTGGCTGATACTCTTGCAGATATCTCTGCGGCACCACCGGTCATACCTGCTCCTCTGGCGACTGGCGACAGGCATATGCGGATTTCCTGGTTCAGTACGTCAAGTACTACCAACAAGCCGGCCTCAACGTGACCCATCTCGGCTTCCTCAACGAGCCTGACTTCTCGTGAGCACCTCTTTCCTCTCTTGTTCGAGCCTGTAGGCTAACCACAGCACACAGCCCTGGCTACTCCCAGATGCAAATCAGCTTCAACGCCCAGGAGGCCATCTCCTTCATCCCCACGCTTTCCAAGGCAGTCCAGGCTGCTGGCCTTCAGACCAAGCTCACTTGCTGCGACGCAGTCGGCTGGGGATCGACCGTCAAGTACACAAACGCCCTCGTCGCCGGCGGCATGGAGTCCTACCTCGGCCTCATCACCTCGCACACCTACTCGGGCGACGCCAACACGGCCCTCGACACCAAGCTCGCCTCCTGGGTCACCGAGTCCGGCATCACGAACCCCTTCGACCTGACCTGGTACAAGAACGGCGGCGCGACCGAGGGCATGACCTGGGCCAACAAGATCGCCGTCGGCATCATCAACGCCAAGCTGTCCGCGTACCTCTACTGGGAGGGCTTCGAGCTGAAGCAGCTACAGTCCGATTCTCACCTCGTCGACACGCAGGACGGTAAGACCGCGACGCCGTCGGCCAACTTCTGGGCTTTTGCGATGTGGTCGCGGCATATCCGCCCCGGCGCGCAGAGGCTGGCGACGTCCGGCATGGTGGCGTCGGACGTGTTGACGGCCGCGGTGCAGAATGCGGACGGGTCGGTCGTGGTGGTGTTCACGAACAATGGCAGCGCTGCCAAGGCCGCGAGCGTTTCTTTTAAGGGGTTCACGCCCAAGGCTGCGAGCGCGTGGGTTACGGACAACAGCCACAAGTTTGATACGACGCAGGCTACCGTCTCTGGTTCGGGGGTGTCTGTTTTAGTGCCCTCGAAGGGTGTCGTCACTGTCAAGTTGACTTGAGGAAGTTAAGGTTGTGGTATGATTGGGGTGGACCTCTATTCGTTTGCTTCTTGCTGTGTATATTTTGCATCTATTTTCTTCTGAACATCTCGACATCTCTTTCTGGGCATGTGCACCAGAATGTAAATATGAAAGTTTTCTTATTGACAGGTGATTTCACTCTGTCAGCACAATCAACTAGGAATTTCTTGGGCACCCATGTCCTGGCGGGCTCGACTCTATCGACCCCAGCGCTCGAGAATCTCTCTCCTCCTCTCGCTTCTCTGACGTGCCTTTCCTGCATCGACCCTCTCCACCCGTTCTTTGACCTTCTCAACCTCTTGTCCCAACACGGCAATGGATGCTTCAATGCCTTCGTCCACCAGTCTGACATCTCCAAAAGGGCTTTCCGCCAGTAGACTGTCGCGCAAAAGCTGAACGGCAAGCTTGGCGTCCGCCAGTTGCGCCGCAGCTGTGCTCTCGAGCGACTCCTGTGCATTGCGTGCCACATCGCGCGCCTTGGCCTGTCTTTCGGCAAGGGTCCCGGACAGAAGAGCAATCTGGGTAGGGCCATCCGCGTCCTCGGGGAAAGCGATAGCCAAGGAGCGAAGGAGCGCCTCGATAGGTGGCTCGTCTAAGCCAGCGGAGAAACGGCGGTTACCGGTATTGGAGCGTTGGCGGATCGGGGAGCCGGGCCCGGTGTTGCGGCGGCGGACGGGAGAGGCCAGGTCCTGAGTAGGGGTCTTCTTCTTGGGGGTGGCCGTAGGGACGGATAGCTCTGAACGAGCAGTGGATATAAGGTTAGTCGTGGCAGTCTGATGCGATTGGAACGTTTCGATGCGAGCAGAGAGGCGTTCGATGTGGTCCAGCAGGTAGTCGAGGCACTCGTCGATCTGGTATGGTTAGATGCATACTTCTCGGCAGTGAGGCGGCATGTCAGAAGACTTACGTAGACGACGGCTGGGGCCGATCGGCCAAGCGACTGCCCGTTCTTGTTCGACAGTGACTTCAAAGCCGGCTCCAGGTACTGCTGCTCGACGGACATCTGGGCGACGGGAAGAATCTCAGAATAGAGGGACTCCAG
Organism: Colletotrichum gloeosporioides; assembly: GCF_011800055.1. Taxonomy (NCBI): domain Eukaryota; kingdom Fungi; phylum Ascomycota; class Sordariomycetes; order Glomerellales; family Glomerellaceae; genus Colletotrichum; species Colletotrichum gloeosporioides. Next base: position 92,210 of record NW_025544718.1, read on the forward strand.
CTCATCCTGCAGAGCCTTGACATCGTCAGAGGGGTTGGGAGTGGTCTCCCCGCGGTGGACGGAGCTGAGCGTCTCGAGGTAGAGGCGGTCAAGCTTTGTACGCATGGTTTCAACCGTGTACTTTATGAGTCTGCGACATGGTCAGTGAAATGTCTCAGAGGAGCAGGTACGAGAGACAGACCTCATGCAGATCTCCCGGAGCTTCTCAACGTTCTCGCGGTCCTCTGGGTCTTCTGTCTCCAACTCCAGCCCCAGCTTGCGCAGACTGAGGAGAAGCTTGTCGTCGGAGTGGAGCAGGCTGTCGAGCGTTTGCTGCAGACCGCTACCCGAGACCTTGCCCTGCTGTTCGAGATCAGAAGCCCTGTACTCTAGGGTCTGGGACAGTTCTTCAACCTGGCATGGGTTAGCGGCGGTCGGGATAGAGGAGGGAGACACACTCACCGAAGTCATCATCTTTCTGCGCTGAGAGTCATGCTTCTGGGTTCGTTGGTAGACGAGATCGGAGCGGGCCTCCTGGACTTTGGCATTACTCTTGACGAGCTTAGCCAGCGCATCTTGCTGCTGCTTCAAGGTCTCGGTCTGCTTCACTATGGCGGCAGTGGAGCGATTGAGCTCGTCGATGGCTTTCTGGATCTCATGCTCGCTGAGAGCCTGGACGGCGGCGAGGTCCTGAGAGGCCACGAGCTTGTCGACCTGGCCGTACTTGTCGAGAGTCGAGTACCTAGAGTCCCATTCTGTGAGACACGATTCCCTTGTGTGACGCGTTTGGCAGGATACTTACAGCGACAGCTCGTCTTTGGACAGGAGGTTGTCGGGGCCGAGATGAAGACGCGCCCACTCCGTGAAAGCGGTGCCGTGCTCCGGATCGTCGAGGGCTGCCTGCAGAGTGTGTCTGTCAATGGCCATGCCATATCTGCGTGCGATGCTTTCCAAAGTGGAGGCATCCATGGTGACAATAGTGGCCTATAGATGCGACAAGTGTAATGGGAGACGGCGCTAGGCAGGTCGTATTCGAAACGAGCAACTTGGTGGGAGTTGCGATTGCGGCACGTGGTGAATGTTCCGAGAAGAACGAAGGACGGGCCGTGCCTTGATGTCTGAGTTGTTGTGGCCAAGGGATGTGAATGGCTTCAGGCTGCGACTCGGAATACCTCAGTAGCATCCGGAGGGAATGGTGGCTCGTTTCCTCAAGGGACGGCTGTAGCGAGCACACGGGATGCAGTTGTCCAATGACGGGAAACGGTTGAGTTTGTGGATTGATGCACGATCCAGAGAAGTCGGCGTGCTTCCCAGTAATGGCTCCCGTTGGGTGTAGCCAGCCACGACGGCTCAGGATGCACACACCGCCGTCGCCGTGTAACGGGGGCCGGGAGACTCAGCTTGAGGTCTGTCCGTCCGTCACGTCTCGGCTCGGGTTGCTGTCTCCGTGGCTTGGGGCTTGGGGTCAATCCGAGAGACGGTTTTCCGGGAAGTCAGATATCGGATGACAGAGGCACCGAATACGGCAAATGCAAACTTGGACGGGATGATATCAGATCAGTAACCGTGAGGATGTGGCGGGAGACAAATGAGAGGCGCCGTTGAGTTGGTTGTGAAGTGCAAACAGAAACTCGGTCGGCCAAGCAGAGTGAAGCAACCACTACCCACCACTGAAGGCGATGGGGGCTCCGCTGTGAAATATGACTAAGCCGAAAAGAGGAAAGGCCCCCACCGGCAGCTCGAGCCGACCAACGACAAGTCGCACTTCAACGGCTTCCCGTCTGCACGGACCCCAAACCGTCGTCCATCTGCAGCGGACCAATAACCAGGTGCCCTACAGCTGCTGCCACTTCTGCCACTGTCAAGCACTTACACGGCTCCATCAGATCAACAACACCAACAATTACGACGACCACCACCACCACTCTCACACTCTCCATCAGCAGCCACCCGCGCAATTCACCCAGACAGACCCCCACTGCCAACCGATGGCCTGACCGCCCGCGGTATCGTGCATCCCACGACGTCTGCACTGATCTCCTTTCTACTCCGCGGCCCACCTTCCGCCAACAAAGCATTCGTCTATTTTGGTCGTCGTTTGCAGCAGGGGCCGCGGTGCCGTCCGCCCATCAGGTTGGATGCAGCCATGCAGCCATGCAGCCATGCAGCGGCAGCAGCATCAGACGGCAGCATCTCGATAGAGCACGTTTGGGGTTTCTTTCTACACATCGTTTTTGACATATGCCACTCTCCACCTTAGCCACCCCCTTCCTTGGGGTTCTTGGGGTCCTGTGCGTGCGAGATGAACGCCGCAGAAGGGGTGTTGCCCGATTTGGACACGCACACTGGACACACATACAAGACAACCCGGCACGGTCCGGAAGGATGCCTCTTCTTCTGTCCCTGCTTTGCCGTCAAACAGATAATGGCTTCGCACAGTCTTTGATATCTGATACCTTGCGTATCGTGCCATAGGGAGCAGCATCGATCAACCCGCACTCTGCAGCCCAAGGGTAGATCCGCCCTCGGCCTTCTTCCGAACCACAGAATCGCTCCATCACGGAAACCTCGTATGCTTGCTCCCATCTGAGCTCGCCACTGCCACTGTCCTAGAGGAAAACTCAGCTTGTAGGTCTTGGCCGTTTGTGCCCCATTCACCGCACACCATGCCTCCTCACTAGACCCCATCTTCCATCCCATCTCCTTCCTAATCAACATGGCCATCGGCATCCCAAGCCCACCGTGACGTGTCAAAGCTCAAATGTCACCAAGTCCTCCCGTTTCCGCCTCTCAACTCTGGTCCATGGGATATATACCGCCGTTGGTGACACCGCGGGAAGAGCAGCACCTTGTGTTCCGTGTCTCTCCATCTCCGCTCTCACTCTCGTTTCCTCCCACGGGTGCTGCTGCTGCTACTGCTGCTGCTGCTGATCGCTCTGTGTCGACATTATATCATCCGGGCCTTGTGACACCCTGCCTGTCGTTCCCTCAAAATGGTCACAAACCTCCCTGCTCGCCGCGAGCGCCTGTCTTTCCCGGTCTTCTCCTGTCTCAGACATTTTGCAGACAATGCCCTCGCTTCCTTCCATGTTCCCCGTTTGTCATCGCGAATGTTTAGAAGAGGTGACGACGACGACATTAGCTTCATATGGGGGAGTTGCTGGCGGTCGGTTGTGAGGCGAGTCGGTCTCGTCGCCTGGGTTGGTGTGATTTACCTGGCGAGCGAGCTGCTGGTATGGAGTCTGTCCCTGGTCCTCCGGCCGGTTGGGTTGCAGTTTCTGTCGTCCATCGCCGGCATGGCCTTGGTCTTCGCGGCAATGGTTGTCCTGCAGACTGTGTGCCCCGGCGCGGATGGGTTCTATCATCGAAACATCAAGTCCAAGGTGTGTGCGCCATTCTCATCGGCTGTGGGCCATTCACTAACGCAGCCAGATTGATTTTATCAACAACAACCTCGGCGTCGCATTCCCGGTACCCATTGTCACCATCAGCAGACAGGATCTTCTCGGAGGCGCAGGCATTGGACGAGTCATCGCCAACTTCGGTAGGCCTCCATGCCCGTCGTGCTTCTCACAAACGCTAACCAACGTAGCCACCACGAACGTCATCTTCTGGACTCTGGCATTCCTTCTTTCATGGGCGGTCTTGACAGGCATCGCGAGAGCGCCCTCCCCCAAGACCTGGGTTTCCAAGAAGACCGAGGTCGATGTCGAGCAGCCCTGGCACATCGACAGCCCCACACCACGCCTTGAGCTCCCTCCGCAGACCAGCAGCCGCAGACCGTCGGAGAGCACCACGTTGAACGGCACCACGATGACCGGATACCACACCGATAAGGAAGCGGGCTTGGCGCCGGACTCGAGGACCGTGTCGGCCTACTTCACCGACAGCGAATGCCCCACCCCGATCCCTCCGCCCCTCGATGGCGTCGACGAGCCGCAGAGAAGACTCTCCGAGAGCACACAGGCGTCGACTTGGCACCCTCCTGCGTGGGTCGCATGGGCCAGGGAGTGCTATCCCATCATCCTAGCCGTCTTCTTTCTCGTGGCTGTGGGTATCCCCATCTCACGATCGACTGGTGACGACCGCATCCTCGACGGCTGCATGCTCTGGCTCACCTGGATCTCCAGCACCAGAGCCCAGCGCACCTTCGGACGCGGCCATCTCCTCGCCGCCTCTCCAAGCATCAAGACCACGGCCACGACACTGCTCAACCCCGTTCTACTCACGACCCTCACCATGACGGCATACACCCGCGCCAAGGCAGCCGCAACACACACACCTGCCGACACCGTCCTAGCTACATTCAGTGGCGGCACACCCCTTTCCGACCTCTGGACCGCCAAGACGACCGGGTGGTCCCTCCGGCCCGATCAACGCGACTGGTTCGGCGCCGGCGACGCCGCCCTCTCGATCCTCGAATGTGGCATCGTCGTCTGGGGCTTCAAGCTGTACGAGTGCCGGCGGCAGATATGGTCCCGCGCGGGCTTCGCAGTCGTGCTCATGTCGGCCGGCGTGGCAGGCTTGAACGTGTTCGTGTGCGTGCTGTTGGGTAGGGCGGTAGGTCTCGACGGCCCGGAGGCGTTTGCGTTCGCGGCGAGAAGCACGACGCTTGCGCTCGCCAGGCCCGCGATGGAGGTTCTCGAGGGAAACCAGGTCGTGAACGCGGCATTGGTGGTCAGCAACGGTATCCTTGGACAGCTCATGTACCCCTCTCTTTTGCGAAGACTTGGACTTGAGGGCCAGGAGAAGGAGGAGGGCAGAGAGGAAGCGAAGGACAGCGCGCTTACCATTGCCGCGGGGACGGCGATAGGCATTAACGGAGCGGCCATGGGGGTCTCGTATCTCTATGAGAGGAAGAACAGGGCTGCACCTTACGCCGCGCTTTCGATGACTGTCTTCGGCATAATGACTGTCGTTTTCACTGCTGTTGACCCCTTCACGGGCATCCTGCTTCGTCTGGCTAGCTAGAAGGTAGTCAGTGGTTCCTGCAGATTGGGTTTAGGGTTGATGATTCATAACATTATGGGCGGCTTTCTCGTTACGCAGCATAGCATACTTTTAGCATCAGCAGCAGATAGACAAGGGAGGCATCTGTAATCGTTCAAACAGTCAAATGCGCGTGGTATTTTTTGGTGTACATTCATGCCTGTATCAGCAAGTAACATGCGAAAGTCAAATGGACTCGCTCCGGCCCAACAGAGCCGTATCGACAGCGCGGTTTCAACTTTTCGCCCCCGAATGTATACTCTCAATGCTATCAGCTCTTGTCATCATGATCTACTCCAGTCTACGATTCGTCGTTAGCCCTTTCTGTGTCCTTGGAGATGGGGGTGAAGCCAGTAATTGTACCTCTCAATCAAATGCAGTCCGCTTGCGGTCTCGACGATACCACTGATTTCGCCAGGGTTGAGACCAAAAGCAGCATCCTCAAACTCCTTTTGCATGTCACCCTTGCCGAAGTAACCCAGATCGCCCCTCTTACGGGCGCTGCTGCAGTCAGACTCGGTCAAGGCGAGCTCGCCGAGGGTGGTAGAGCCGGACTTGATCTTGTCCTCGTGGGCCTTGAGAATCTCCAGAGCGTCCTCCTTGCTGCGGGTGATTTCTGCCTCTCTCCAGCTCGATGGACGGCGGCTGCCCTTGTGCTTGACGAGCAGATGGGCAGCGCGAATCTTGCCCTCGGGAACGGGAACAGCTTGAGGCCTGGCGCCGAGGCCGGCGCTGTGGTGGGTAGCCATGTAGTGCTTCAACTTGTCCGTGTCGGTGCCTGCGGGAGGTTCCCAGCGGGAGACTTTATCGGCGGCATTGAAGTAGTAGGGGAGGTTCTTGGAGTTGGAGTGTCGCACTTCCCAGCCAGGAGGGAGACCGGTGTCAGCCTGGGAGCATTGTTATGTCAGTCGACTGTTGGAATGGCACTGTCTTGGGAGCATGCATCTAGACTCGGCCATATTCCTGTCCAGCTCAACGAGGCGGCATGGCGTATGACAAAGACGATTGCGACCACAGCCAAGTTGAGATTGAGGCTGAAGGCGGCGGCGGGAAAGGCAATGGCCGAGCAGCGGAGGAGGAAGAGGAGGCAGATGCGGAGAAGGGCATGTCTGCGGGGACGGCGCTGCTTACCATGGTTGCGTTGCGACGGGTGTTTACTGCGGAGATGCGATGCGGTAGAATTCGAAGCTGGTGGAGAGCTGTCGCGAACAAGGAACAACGGGACGAAGTACGATGAGGGTGGAATACGTGGGCGAGACTGGAACTGGGCGGAAGGGGAGGAGGAAGAAGAGAAGAAGAAAAGGTTGCGATGGAGTTGAGAGCAAGGAACACGAGGGGGTGCAGCTGGAGTGTGGTGGTGTTGCCCTGTGTGCTGGGCTTGCTGCAACGGATAGATGTCCAGCAACTGAGGGACCTGAAGCTGGAGGATGACGTGCCGCTGCCGGGGTGACGGTTGGAAAAAAAAAATAGCGAAGGGGACAGCCTCCAGCAGCCTGCCAGGCTCGGACAGCTGGCCAACCAACGCGATGCTTGGGGGCTGTGGGGAAGGAGGGGGGCCACGGGGACACCTGGTGACCACAGAACAGGGGGCGGGGTTCCTAAAAGTTCAGGTGTTTCCTCCTGCCTTCCCCTGAAGGCGGGGGAAGAAGGCCCTGGAAGGAGGGGTTTGGCCACAGACTGAAACTTGTGTCCCCATTGGTGCAATACCCGCTTTATTCCTCGACCTTTAGTCAGCTAGGTTGGTTGCAGAAGCTCTTGCCTCGCAAGTACCTCTTGGCCTCTTGGATTGTCACTTGTCAGTCAAATCAGGGTTCCCTGTCCCAGGAACGCCGATCCATCTGATCAGATGAGATTTCAGGTTTCTTCAACACTCGGCAGCTGCTTGATATTGATGGTATTCTTAATGGGTCTTCCCAGCAGTGACCGGATAGGCTGCACAACATCGTCATGTTCCGAGGCCAAAATCAACAGAAAATGTCAGACGAGCTTAATGTTCAAGAATGTTGCCTTGCCTCGCCTTCTTCAGCCTCATTCAGTGCAACACACTGATGTATTTGCCTTATGACAGTAGGAACATTGCCACAGACGAAGACGGACTGGTGTTACGCCGAAGTGATTCATGTGCAAGTGATTCATCCATCTATTCTTGTCCATGTGAGCTCAGCCTCCTGGCCAGGAGACCAACTAGGTCAGCCGCCTTTGCTGTATGACAGCTCTGCGAGAGTCCTCAAAAGCAACACTTGAGAGACTAATAATAGTGAGAGGGGTTCTAAAAATCTACCTTGTTTGACTGTTGCAGAAAGTCTGATTAAAAACTCAATATCGGCCACTTGTATTGTTTCTACCTCCTGCTGCCTGCCGGCATAAGAAGTGTAGACCGACCCTCACCTCGGTGAGGCCTTGACTCAGCGAAAGCGTCTGGCTGACGGCCCCACCATCGCCCCAGACGGAAGGCACCCGATTTTAGACCGCCCGTGCGCTACCGCCTTTCTCTACTACCACCGCCCTCTTTACTTTTTCCCATCCTCGCCTCACCTTCAACCGCGCATCACTTTCACCAACAACACCTTCGACGCGCCCTCCGCAGCCTACGATCGATCGACGATACAAATACCTTACGCGAGCTTTTTTCGCGATAAATCTCTCAGACCGGCAACACACATTTTACCCAACCGACACGATGGCCACCCCCATGTCGACGACCTCCCAGGAGGACACGAGCAACAAGAAGCTCGAGCAAATCACCTTCCGCTTCTGCTCCGAGTGCTCCAACATGCTGTACCCCAAGGAGGACGAGGAGACCCATAAGCTGCAGTTCACCTGCCGTACCTGCCAATTCACCGAGGAGGCCCAGTCTACCTGCGTCTTCCGCAACGTTATGAACAACGCCGCCGGCGAGACTGCCGGAGTCACCCAGGATGTCGGCTCAGACCCTACTGTAGGTCACTCCCAGCCTGTCCTTGCCCCTGTTGTCTGCATCGAGTGCGGCCACGCCATCCTGTGCACTGGCTGTGGCAACCCCTCGGACGAGTTCGACGTCTCTGTCGTCTCCCAGCCCAACACCCCGAAGAACAAAAAGATGGAAATCACCTGGGACGACCTGATGGAGATGGCCGAAGACGATGCTATGGATGAATACGACGAGGAGAAGGAGCCGACCGACGCCATCAACCAAGACTTTGCCAACATCAACCTTCACCATCAGAACCCCGCCCCCGCCGCGCAGCACGTCTCATGGCCTACCTTCCAACTCGCCGTCAACCAGTGATGGACACTTCACCTGAACATACAAACTATTTCTGGATGCCCCGGGCCTGGATGGTGCTGTGTTGGCTGTTGCAATGGATTCTGCTCCTTTTGGATTCGAGACCTCCTTTGTGAACAGCTGGCTGACCTTGCATCTCTCCGGATCTAGCTTCCACGATCGAACAAGGAATGCCCCGTCTGTAAGGGAGCCGAGGCCGTCTTCTTTCAGTCTCAACAGCGTAGCGCCGAGACTGGCATGGTAAGCCGACACCGTTTTCTTGCTTAGTGACGAATAGTGGCTAACAGAGACCCAGAAATTGTTCTATGTCTGCTGCGATTGTGGTCACATTTTCCAGTGATGGATCGAACCTCATGATACCCGAAGGTTGGAATAGAGGAGGAGGCGGTGGTGTTGCATATTACGGAGTCGGAAGGCGTTAAGAGGGAAAAGGTTTCGGGCCATGACTTTGTGTGTTTTCATAGTACAAGTTTCCAAATTGATGCGTCCCATTCGTGGACGTGGTATTCTCTCGGCATGTGGCTCTCCTTGGCCGACTTATTTTGTGACTGTGAATGGTAGGTAGATGGAGATTGGTATCGACAGCCAACCCGTGAAACGCCGGCTCATGCATTCATATAGTACACCCCCAATTCTCTCCCTTTTCCTGTACATGTACAACGTTCTACACCTCTTTCCGCTTCCCCCGTCAACGACGACTCGTCTATGCGTGCATGGGGGCCATGGAGAGAATCTTGCTCCACTTCTTCTTTCTCAGTTCGGCGCCGACAACGCCGTTGATGCGGGAGCCGACGGGGTCACCAGACTTGTTGATGAGGACGCAGGCATTGTCGTCGAAGCGGATGATGCTGCCATCGGGGCGGAGGGACTGCTGCTTGGTGCGGACGACGACGGCGTGGCGCATGTCACCACGCTTGACCTTGTTGGCGGCGGAAGAGCCAGCCATGCCACCATCACCGGCACCGCGGTGCTTCTGGACAACGACAACTATCCTGTCGCCTTTACAACTGTTAGTGTCCGGGTTCGGGTCGTCGTGCGTGGGGGCGAGGGTTTCTCGTACCAATGCGGGCGTGTCGCTTCTGGCCGACGACCATGGCGCACTCGACAAGGGCGGCGCCCGAGTTGTCGATGCATTGAAGCATCGTCTGAGACATGTCAGCATAACTTTCGCCGTGATTATACGTGGAGCTTCAAACAGACCTTTAATTGAATCATCTTGGCGGCAGGATCTGGAGTATGACGCTGTTGACCAAATGTCCCCAAGCAGTCGCTACACTTGAAGCTATCTCGACAAAGTGGAACTGCAAAGTTGAAAATGCGGCCGGACAGCGGCGTTAGGTAATCCCGACGCAGCCAATGGGCGGGGGTTGCGGCGGGATGCACCGTGGGCGCTGCGGCGACGGGATGGGGTAGCGAGGTACGGCTTGATTGGCTGACGTAGCCCGTCTCTTCCTTCCAAACCAAGGTGGTCAGTGCTACTATTTTGACGTCTCAGCTGTTCGGCGTGGGGCCAGTCGACGATAATTGCCTAGCCACTCGGGTTTGCGGGATTTGATTGGGCAAAGGAGACTGCGAACCCCGGTAAGGCGCAATCCAATGTTTCCCTTTGCTGTTCCATCCTTCCTTCCTCCCCTGGAATCTGTCCAGTCCAGTTCAGTCTGGTCCTTCCAACTAAGAACCTGGAAGTACCTACCTTACCACACACCGGCTGGCTCTCTCTGCCATTGACGTTGGCGTTTTGGCATTGACATCGGCCGGCGACGATAGGATACTAATTCACACAAAGAAAGGAGAGCGCAGCACAGGGACACACCAGCGAAACCTGCCTGACGACAAAGACAACGACGACGACGACACCGAAGAAGACCACCACCGACGACTAGAGAAGGGGCTGAATCAAGGACGGCGACCGCCACACTCAGGTCCATCCAGCCTCACCCTCACCCTCACCCTCACCTCATTCTCATCACCTATCTGTGTCTCGGCTTCTCATTTCCCTCTCTCTCTTCTCCTCCCCTCCAGCAAGCACACGCACGCATTACCTGCTCCGTACGAATTGCCCGTCCCATTGAGGAGTTCGTTCCTCTGTTCCATCTCTGGCCGCTGTTCTTTGTTCAGTCGTTGTTGAAGCCATTCCCTTACCTGATCTCCGCTCCTTCCCAACCCGCAACACCCCGGCCGCCGTTATTTGTTTTTGCTGCGTATTGCGGGCTGCCGACTGCACCTCTTTCAATCTTACCCCGGCACCGCAGTGCAGCGCATTAATCTCAAATCTCCACCCAACACAACATTGGGATTTGTTTATGCCCCCTTTGAACCCGAGAGATATGACGACACCCGGCCTGAGCTGACCTTTCGACCACCTCTCTACCCTACCTACCTACTTACCGCAGCGGTACCTCGACTCACTCCGCGCACCTGTGCGTCTTTTCCCGGCCTGGGGACAACAACCTTCTTCCTGGCATCGCACATCCACAACCACAACCCGCTTGCGTTTCTGATCTTAGCGGCCAATCTTCCTTGCGACAACACCTCACCCCAGTCCACCACTCTGTCGCCAGGCACTGTCGTCGTCAGCTCACGATATTCGATCGACCCGAACCCGTCCTCGTGCGCTCTGCTCTGCTTTGCGTGGGCTGTCGAAGGGAGCCCATCGTCGACCTTGGCCCTTCGTCCACTCCTTGCGCTGTGCTCTGTGCGCCGCCGCCGACGCCGACTTTGACGCTGGTCCCTGGATCCCCCGACACTCGTTTAGCCTTTTCAGCTCCTGCCGCAAATCCTTCTTTCATATTGCGCTGGAGCTGACTTTGCGACGACCTCAAGATGCCGCCCTCTGCTGCGTCCAAGAAGCAGAAGCAAGCCCTGACTTTGGCCCAACTCGCCTCCTACGACGACTTTCTGACAGATGCCCTCGTTGACCATGTACGACCTTGATTCCGTCGCTGCAGCCCCTCCGCCCCTGCTGGGCGGCGCAGCCACGTATCCTGCTTTGGCGTAATGAGGCTGACCTTTTGTACAGGCATTTTACTGGACCACAATCCCCAAGAACCGCAATGGCTACCACCCGTCCCGAGGAATCCGCGAGGAGGAAATCACTCAAATCATCCAGTCCGAGATTGTCGTCAACAAAGACCTCGAGGCCGCCGAGCGCAAACTGCTAGCCACCGATGGCTTTCGCAAGTTCTTCAATGCCCTCAAGACGGACAAGGCCAAGGATGATTTCAAGCGCCACATGCGTCGCTACACCCAGGTCTACCTCCCCGACTGTCCTTTCGAAGTCAACTCCACCAATCGCTACACCATCGTGTCGCACGAGGCCGCCATCACCGCTCGACGCTTCATCAGGAGGAACGAGAACATCAAATACCTCGCCGGAACCCAGGTCAACATCTCTCCCGAAGAGGAGCGGGAAATGACTGCCCGCAAGAAGGACTTCAGCATCATTATCTCCTCGAGAAGTAAATGCGCCAGCTTGTTCATGGGCCCCGCGCGATTCGCGAACCACGATTGCGGCGCCAATGCGAAGTTGATGACTACGGGTACAGCTGGCATTGAGATTATTGCGACGAGGAACATTGAGGCCGGAGAGGAAATTACCGTCACGTACGCCGAGAACTACTTTGGAGAGGACAACTGCGAATGCCTCTGCAGAACCTGCGAGAACAAATGTGTTAACGGTTGGGCGCCCGCTGAGGGGCAAGTGATGGTTAAGAAGAGCATTGAGGAGTCACTTATGGACGGCTACTCTTTGCGCCGACGGAGGAGAGACGACAGCAGCGGTCCTTCATCCCGGACCCCTTCCGTTACTCCCGACATCCGTCCACGGGTCTCCAAATCTCGGCTGAGGGGAGGAAAGTCTGCGCGAGATTCTTTGGCGGTCGACTCGCCAATGTCTGATGCGCTGTCGCCGGACAAGAAACGATCACTGGACTCGCTTGTCACACCACCCATCACTCCGTCAAAGAGGCGCAAGCTCTCTGCAACACAATCTGCACCTGCCCCCACCGAACATGTCAGCTCAAGAGACAGCTCTGCCTCCGAGTCTGTGCGCAGCATGTCTCTGACGAGCGGCTCTAACGAAGACGGCTCGGTCACAGATATCACAGAACCGGAGAAGGATACACCGGAGCCGAGCCAGGCACGAAAGGCGGAATTGGTAAAGGAGGAGGATTGTGAGGAGTTGACGGAGCAGGTCTTGGCTCAGGCTGCGCCATTCTCTTCTCAACGGCTGGTGAAGACGGCTTCCACGGCATCGGTCGAAACGTCTAGTTCGACACGAGAAGCTTCCGTCGCAACGACTAGGTCGATACCCATATCGTCCTTGTGTGATCCTCCGCCGCCGCCATCCGCGTCCTCTATGCGAGATAAGTCAGTCGCTGGAGCCATGGCGTTTTCGAGTGACGCTGTCTCCTCCACGACCAGACCCGTTATGAGCATCGCGGCCGCCATGTGTGAGAATATCAGCCCAAGACGAGTGGCGATGTCAGACGCTAGTATCTCTGGCAGAAACAGTTTGAAGATTATGCAGGTGGAGAGAATGGTGTCAACAAAAGAGCCGCTTGCAAGCCCCCGCCATTTTGTGCAGGAAGCGTCAACTGTTGAGGCCTTGACGTCAATTGAGCAGGACGCACCGATCATTCGCAGCTCCGAGACGGTGCAGAGCTTGAAGGTCGAAGCACCGACGTCGACAGAGAATCCTGCGCCGATCATGGACAATATCAAAGTCTGTGCGGTGGTTGATGAGACGATGGAGGCTGCTGACCAACCGCCCCTGAAGAAGCGCAAGTACCAACGGCGCACCTTCATCAAAGAGACAACACCACCCGCGAAAACCCGAACGCCCGGCGATTACACGCTAACGCCGCTGCTGCTCTCTGAGCCGCAGACAGCTTGGGTACGCTGCATGAACTGCGAGACAGCCTTTGTGCAGCAGAACGCCTACTATACCAAGAGCTCGTGTCCGCGTTGCGAGAGGCATTCCAAGCTCTACGGGTACATATGGCCAAAGACGGAGAGAGCTGGACCCCGCGATAAGGAGGAGCGCATTCTTGATCACCGCCTCATCCATCGGTTCCTGGGACGCGACGACGAGGCGCGCATCCGCGGCCGAAAGAGACCTACCACAGGAGCGCCATCAGAGGCAGGCGAGGAAGACGCGGGGTCGGAAGGCGGTGGCAAGGCGACGCCCAAGTACAGAATTGGAAACAGGCGCCAGAGAGCCGCAGACGAAAATTCCGGGGAAGCTGAAGACACAACCGGGTTGAGACGGAGCGGTCGGATGCGCAAGGCTAGCATCAAAGTGGCAGGCGAGTGACCAACCGGAGTGGTCCGGCACCAAGCCGAAAGGACCTCTTACGGCCTTGGGCGCAAATCGTGCCCCTTTGTTTTCTCGGGAGTAGAAACAAACGAGACGGATTTATAATTGGAACATGAGGGGACTGCCTTGAGCGGGAAGGCGGTCTCATGTTCTCGTTGCGGATTGTACATCATCAACTTTTGATTTTTGCCATGCATGCATAACCTGCACAGGTGTTGCGTATATACCTTACATACGACATTGATATCTTTTTACGGGGTTCTTCAGTCTGTGTGTGCCACTGCGATCTGCAGGGCAGTGGACGGACACAGACGAGAGGCACAGGGCACACATCTGTTTGGCGTTGCGTTGAGAGACAACATTCCAGCCGTCTGTCTTGGCTGGACTAGGCTGGAGTTTTTTAGCTTTAGATAAGGAGGTATTGATGGCACACACACACACACCTCTACGAGTCTCTGCACTCTCGCCCGCAAACGAGTGAGAGTCGAGGGAGTTTGGTGAGGAGAAGTGAGCCAAGGGGAGAGAATTGATGAGCTATTACAGACATATTTCCTGCATGCCATGCCCGTCCGCTTCCAGTATTTGTTTTTTTTCTCTTCCCCCTCCGACCCCAACTGTCGGAACCGGGCATTTGACCAACTTGCCTCGTACTGCTGCTCCTTTTCCCTTATCTGCGTCTGCGGCCTGCATCTCACGGAAGTTCTTGGTGATGGTTTCGGTCGGCGACCGAAAGCGACTGACTGCTGTCCAGACACTACTCACCTCCGACATTTTGGCATAGACACACGGCGTGCCCACCCACCCACCTCACACTCATTTGACACCGCACACATACATACACATACAACACACAACCCCCTCTCCCCCGCGCGGTGGAATCGAGCGACTGCATAAAAACGGTCCTGTCGCGAACGGTGCGTCGCTAGCCAACAACCAACCTGCGCTAGAACCCAGCAAACGCTATCCTGCTAGTTTCCCCTGCCCTGCTTGTCATAAAGCTCGAGCACACCACTACCGAACCACCGGCTCACCGACTTATATCTCTTGGCTCCCCTCTCATCACTTATTCTGTCTCCTCCGCCCGGGATCCTTAAGAGGAGAAACCCCCAAAGTCTTCGCACTTTTTCGCCGCCATCCAAGCCTGCCCAATTGTCCGGGTCGGTCATCCAACATGTCAACAGAGACCTTTACTCAAAAGAGTCTCCTCAATGCCGGCCTTTCGGGGCCCCAGAACTACTACTACTACTACTCCGAGCCACAACAACATCACCACCTATACCACCCGGCACCAAGGCTTTCTGCGCTGGCCTCTCCACATCTCTCGGCCACGCGAGCGCAGGCTAAGCAAGCCAAGTTCTCCTCTAGGCGGTCAACAACATCGTCGAGCATGACCCGGCAACAACGCCGAGCATCACAACAGCTTCAACCACAACCGCTTCACCCCCTGACAACTCTCGTTGCCGTCGTCTTCGACTTCTTTCTACGGGGCATCTTGGACCTCACTTGGCCGCTGCGGGAACTGTGCAGGATGTTCGTGAGGGGGGTCTTCGCCAGCCTGTGCTGGGCATATCACGCATTGCCGCTGCCGCTCGCCATGGGTCTGCTCTACTTTGGGTTCCAGAGCGTGCCAGACGCATTCCGCAGCGTCGAGGAGCTGAGGGCCGTCTACAGCAGCCGCCAGTTCTCAGTCATGGGCAGCAGCAGCAGTGATGCATCCGGTATGGACGGACTCTACGCTCTGGGAGAGCTCGCACTCGTGCGATGGGGAGATTTGGGAGTGTCGTCGGTAAGTTCCAGAGCCCTGGCATCATTTTACTTTGGTTTGTGTGTGTTCTTTTTTTCTTTTCTTGGCTTCGAAATGCGTCCCATGTTTTGGAACCATTCGAAGCAGGGAAAAAGCCAAAGAGAACCCTCCACCAAACATGTCGCACATACACGAGAAAAAGTGACGAGGCTGACGGGTGTGGCCCAGGCGTTTTACTGTCTCGCTATGATGACCGCGGCGTATGCGGTGATGCTCCTTATTGAGATGCGCGACTACGTCCGCGACACCTGGGCGCTGATCCGGGACGAAGCTCTCGAGGTCAAGGCGCTGCGGGCGGACGAGTAGAGCTGGTTTCCCGAAAGGGCCTAGCTCTTTGTTCGTGGTCTGTATGTGGTCCGACATCATCTCGGTCGCATTCAGTGTGTTATTAATTGTTTTACTATTTGCTATTTGGCGCGGTTCGTCGAAGGGGTGACGGGGAAAGAGATGGGCGATCGAAGGCGATGGACGAATCGAGAGAGGAACTTGCGGTCGGGATTTCTCAGTCCCATCGCAATTCCCTCTTCCTCGTCCTCTTCTGTTCCCTCTACTTCTTACGATCGTCATCCTCTCACTTGGGGGATAAGCAGGCGGCGTCGAGCGGCGTAAAAGTCTAAAAAGTTCCGCGCGGCGCTTTGGGCAAGAGTTTCGTTCTCTTGGCGTTTTGGGCATTTATTTTCGGATCATCGGACGAGAGAGAGAAACGGCGTCATTCTTCCTCGGCAGGAAAAAAAGGGAACAAGATTCGGAACGAATGGAATGGATGTGTGTAAGACTTGATGAGGGGCCGACAGCCGAAAGCGACAGACGGACTGGCCATGGGATACGGGAACGCCTACAATTCTTGATGATAATGATACAATACTTAATGAATAAGACAAGCTGTGCACTACTACCTCTGATCTCCCGTCTCTTGGGGTTTGGGGGCTGGATGGTTGTACACAAATCAATTCTTTCTCTGCGCAAAAACCAAAGATCCCCGTTCTCCCGTTCTGCCCTCTGCGATACGCCAATTGTTTGCTTACACGTCTTATCGTCTACTCGGACTCGCTGGTGGAGTGACAGCTGCTGAATGCTGATGCCCCTGCTGCAGGTTTGGTTTGCATGTTTGCTGCGGTCTCTCTCTTCCACCATTAAACCCGCTCTGCTGCAACCAACAGGCCCCAAAGACGACGAGTAATTGGACGCCACAGCTCGCCTCGGTCGCGATTCACCATCACCCCGGTCTTCCCTTGCTTCTTTTGGCTGATTGATTGTCGTGGTTCTGGTGTTTTCCCCGCAATTATTCTTCGACCCGACACCTCACCTGCAGCAACAGGCTGAAAGGGAAAGGGAATTGGCTGAGGTCCTGCAGCAGAGTGTCAAAGGTGTTTGCTGCCCATCGCTATCCTCCTGCAGCTCCCTTCTTCATGCAAGCGGCGGGGCCAAGATGAACTCGCACAACTGGCTTGATGAACACTGGCTGACTGTGACCGTCCTGGATCGATCGGCTGACTGGCTGACGGGCTGGCTGACGCTCCCGTTTTCCCTCCCGGACCTCCAGCAAACCTCCGCCCTACCATCCTCCACCCCAAGCGTTCACCACCCTCCTCCAGCTGGCGTTTTGCGTCTCCCAAACCGACGGACTCGGGCGAAACGAGCGGCACCCCGTCGCCCACACTTCCCCGGGTGCCACAAGAGGCAACCACGCAACGCCAGGTCTCTCTCTGTTTCCGAATACCGTCCAATGGCGAGGCACCCCGGCACGGACTCGGCGTGCGGTCTTGGGTTGTAGGCTGGCTGATGCCAGGTTCGCGGTGCTGCCTGTCCGTGGTGGGAACGCTCTTTTGGACCCCACGTGCCGCGGCGGTCGCAGCTGAGGCACCACGGTGAGGCGGCAAGCAAGGGCGAGGCAGATCTTGTCGTGGTTTTGCCCGTTTTGAACAGAGTTATTCTTGGCAGGCCTTGGGGGTTTCTCGTCTCTGGCCCCATCGCTCTCTCTGCCTGGAGACTTGGGATGTGCGTGTGTGCGGCGCCGTTACGAAGTTTGCTATAAGGCTGGCGCTGCTGCGCGCGTCTGACCTGCTTCCCCCCACCCACCCATCATCCAGACACAATCATATGTCTGCTGTTGGCTGATCCATCTCGAGGATTGTTTGCCTGTTGCCTCCAACCTACATGGGCATGGCTGACCCTGCCTGACCCCGCGATTCATGTTGGCCCATTCCGTTCCATGTCTGATTCTTGTTCATAAGCCGCTTTCCGAAAGTCTGATTCCTGCTTCTTTTCCCCCCTTTCTCCTTTACTCTTGACACTGTGTTGCTGATAGCTTATTTGAATCATTTGACCTGGTCTTTTTTTTTTTTTTTTTCCGTCGATTACCGAGCGCGCGGGGAATTCTTCGACGCTGGGTTCAGGAACGTCGCAGGGAGAGAGTGATCTATTGAGACAACACCTGGTTTCGATTCCTACATTCCGGGGCGGTCGTTCGTCGCTGCACATCACATCGATCGGATTTGATTTTGAATGTTTTGTTTCGCCCGGTGAACACCGAGCTGAGAAAAATCCCGCCAAGATGTTGAGAATGTTTGCCGGCATGGACGGGTTCGGGGGTATGCTGCTGGTGGTCATCGTGCTCATGGTTCTGGCGGTCGGGGCCTCCACCTTCAACTATGTGAGTTCCCAGACAGAAGCCTTCTTTGGTTCTTGGCATGTCATGTGTGTCTGTGTGTGTATGTTTTTGTTTCTTGTCGCGGCATGCTGACCACTGTCTCGGGTAGATCTTGACGTCAGGCAAGAGCAAGGAGGTTGATTTCGAGGGAGAGGACGACTCTACCTACGCTTTTTACGCTTCCAAAAGGAAGAGAGCTTCCAGTCAGGTCTCCGTGCGGCTTTGAGAGGGTATCCTTTTGCTGAGACTGTGGCAGGTGTGAAGCGGGTGACTTTTGACATTTGACAAAGTCGACTGTGAACCTTCTCGCCGAAGCGGATGCGGCACGTTGACGAGGACGGCCGTGAGACGAACTGGGCTTTCAGAGGAGAGTCCGCTTGAGAGTATCGGCGTATTATCGACGGAGACGGCGAACCATGTTCGCGATCTGTCCCAGCCAACCGTGAGCAGAGATCGATGACTACGGGATCGAAGTGAAACGGGCCCGCGATGAGAGCAGGACGTGAAGCAGTTGTTTTTGTGGTATGTATCGGTATCAGACGATGTACGAAGTCTCGAAGCAAGAGGTACTTGGCGATGGCATTGATGAGGGAAGCTCCCCAAGGTCGCGATGTTGAACAAGGTATACCAGGTCACCAAGAGCTGCGTAGCAGCATGGAGCAACATTGCATAGCTCGACCAAGGTGGAATGATTTATGGGTACGGTTCCGGTTTGCGAGTTTACCTTTTATATTTCTGTACATTTATCGCATAGGCTGTCGATGGCGAGGCTGTTGTCATCGACTTCTTCTCGAATGGACTCGAGCCAAACCTGGGCTATCGAGTCTGATTATAGCTTGAAGTTTCTTTATAAATTAGGGAGGCAAAACATTATGCTGTCAAGACTACACTATCTAGACGTCTTTCCCGAGTAAATCATCGTGCCAACCAAGGTCCACCACTAGGCTGCTGGCCTTTGTTTCTGCTGAGTTGCATGCCCGTCCCTAGATTTCTGCAGTGAACACAACAAAAATTGTGTTTGTGGGATGGCAATCGACACAGGCAAAATCAGATTGGATCGGTGGTTTTGGCTGTTCAAAAAGAACTAAGCTATTGGAAAGAGTTTACGACTTTTTGCTCTTAACCGACATCGTAGTGTCGTAGGTAGGCTATTGGAGACGTCGATCGAGGTTGAATTACAGAAAACGTCAAGAGACTGTGGTAACTTTTCAGTGACCGGACCAGAAGTCTGATGACGGTGTAAATAGGAGAGTTTCCATTATCATTATTGCCGGTCACTCAGAGCCAAAGTTGCTAGTCTGGTCATCCGCATCGTTGAGACAGCAAATCATAGACAGGTGGCGAGTCGAGCGGCTCTTCTAGGTTCTCTGCCTCGCATATTAACCGTCGTTGAAAGTTGAGGCCAGCATCGTTCGCCACATGGCTGAAATTAACATGAGGCTCTCCGGTCATTCGACCTCTGTGCAAACGACGTCGGCAAGCCACATGAACGCTGGATAGCCCTCACCGAAAACCAAATAATCTCTCTCAGTGTAAGGGCGCTTTGCATGCGCATGACTTAGTTGGATGTACTGAGCGCCTTGATTGACGTAAGTGATGCCTCCCAATGCATTGAGCTGGTGGGATCTTGATGAACAGCAATGACTCAAGTGACACCGAGAGATGCTGCAGATAACGACGAAGATGGAGGCCTGTGGCTGGCGCAGTTGACAGTGCTGCCAGGGCTTTTGGGCGGCTGCGCATTCAGCGTTTATGCTTACCGCTGAGCGACCCTGTAATCCGGGATAGCCGAGCGATTATTTCTCCTGTTTTCTCGACGAAGGATGCAACGCGGTGCGGCGAGCTGGCGTCCCTGACCCTGGGGGCTGTGGCTGAGCGTAGATCATCGCCAGCCGGGCGACGCCGTTCCAGCGTGACTTTCTTTCGCGCGGTGGCTGTGAAGGAGGATCGGTAGGCAGACACTGAGGGACGCAAAGTGACATCACACCATGGGAGAATTACACATTTAAATGTCGAGGGGTCCGCCGGTCGAACACCGAGGATCTGGCTTGATTGTTGATTGTTGATTGACATCAAAACTCAGCCGAGCGAACCCGATTGTTCGTATACAAACCCCCAAACCCAAGAAAACATGCCCATCACCAAGCCCCTGCCGGACGCCCCCGCAGATGAAGCCCCGCCGCCGTACCAAGAGAAACCATCCGGCAGTCCGGCGCCGGTGACCACTGGAAGCCCACCACCGCCGGGAAGCCCGGGGCCTTCCGCGCCGCCGGGCCAAGTCGCGCGCCAGTTCCCTCCGATGTTCAATGTCTATTCGCAAAGCTTCACCCGCACAATGCTCCTGGGCGAGCACCAAAACCAACCTTTCTACGCAATGTCAATCCACAGCGGCCTGAGCAGTTCGCCGCCAATCGTGCTGCACTCGGGACCGAGCAACACCCATCCTCCTCTTGCGTCGGTCGAGTTCCACAGCTTCAGCAGCAGAATGAGCATCACGCTGCCACCCGCTCCAAAGGGCAGTCCGGGAGGCGCACCCATTACCGAGCTCGAGTCTCGCGCCGACTTCCCAAGTTACAGATACGTCTTTTCCATGGGCGTGGGCCCCAACTGCGAGAGGCTGGAGCATTTCGAATGGCGGACGAGTTCTGGCGAAGCAATTGGCATTCTGGACGGCAGAAGCAGAGGACACAAGTTAGTACGGCTGTCTCAGACCGTCCCAGCCAATGCGCCGCCCGGTGTGTTCAGAGGAGGCGACGGCAAGGAGGTTGTCGCGGCCTGGACAAACGCTCACACGAGCATGACCAAGGCCGCCAAGTTCGCCTTCATGGGCAGCGGTTTGACAGGAGAGCTGGGCGAGCGCTGGGCAATCATGGCCGCCATCTCCGGCCTGGCAATATTTGAGCGCGAGAGGCAGCGAAGGCGCAGAAACGCTTAGCATCCCGCACACGCGCATATAAGTACTTGGGTGGCGGTTATGGGATCGCATCTGGATTTCGAGTCTTGGCTTCAATTTGGCGCTTCATGGATTCACGATTGATTGCTGGCATGCGTACGAACTGTTTCGTTTTGTTTTTTCGATACCCGCATCTTTAGACGAACATGAATACCAACGAGCAGATAAGCTCAATACTTGCAAGACAATGACTCGGAAAGTTCTGCGCTCTGTCGCTTTTTGCTGTTTGATGGCGCTCTGTCTTGACTGTCTAAGCCTACCTTGTCGGTTTCTGCGAAGGGGTTGCCGTCAGGGGGGGAATATTCTGCGTGCTTCAGGTTGAGTGAAGCTGCCACCTCTTGTTTAAGTCGAGTCAGGGGAAGACCACAGAGCGCTCTCAACCTCTCTGAATCACACGAACCAACATTGGACTCGGCCGAGAAAAAAACACAATGAGTGCAAAAGCCAAGCTTCGCGCTTCCAGTCGAGATCTCATCCCCACGAAGGCACCCCAGCATCACATCATGAAAAGTCGTGAGAGTGGACTGTGTGCTGGAGACGGTTGGATACCCAGGCGAGGATTTCCATATGATCGGCGATGTTTTGTGCATCTCAGGGGTGGACTGATCGGGCAAAACGGTTGGGAGGCCCCTGCAAGACATCTGGTGGGTGGTGCAACGCCGATGTGAAGTTGCAACGAGGGGGGCCCAGCAATCTGGCCGCAGTGGAGAAGCAAAAAGACGTGCGTGATGTGCGGTGAAGCGCTGGGCTGGGATGAGAGAGATTTGACGGGGATGAAAGATGGGATGGGGTGACGGGGATGGGCCGGCGAGGACGCCACTTGGGAGGGCCCAGCGGCTGGCAAACGGCACGGCGCTCCGAAGAACATTGATGACTTTGCAGTCCTGTTGAAATGAAGTCTCTGCAGAGAGGAGGAATTGTCGGTGATGACGACGGTTTCAAAACGCCTTTTTGCATTGAGAGATACATTAGGCGCCGGGCGCCAACGTCGTCATGGTCGTGGACCAACATCACCTGCATCGTGGAGTGGGCACGGGAAGTCTATCTACTGTTAGGAAGGGCAGCATAGCGTTGAATTCTGAATGACGAATAACGATACAAGGTGGGCGGCGGGCAGTGGGCAGTGGGCAGTGGGCAGTGGGCAGTGGGCAGCGGGCTGTGGCGTACTTTAAGTCAATCTCGCATCGAAGAATCCTTTTTCTTCTAGGCTGACGGATCATCGGCTCAGCAGAGGAATCAAGCGTAATTTTGAGTCCCATCAGCCTAGGCGGATAACCGTCCATGCCACCGTTACTTGGGCTTCGGATAACCACCGCAAGGCCCACGATGATCCATCAACATCCATCTGTTGGATTCTTTTGGGTCTCCCGAGAGAGCTCATGTCCGAAGTTGGTGAGTCGACGGGCGGGAGAAAATCAATAGAAGCAACTCGGGACCAACGGCAGCGAGGCCAGGCGAGATTCGAGAAGCCTCGGATCCATAACTCTTTTTCCTAGTTTAAGCCTATGTCCGGAATGGGGGCACACCAGGCCCAGCAGGCCCAGCAGGCCCAGCCAGGCTAGCCGTTCTAGCCAGCCGAGCTTCCCTTCCTGCAGAGATAACCACCTGAGGCCTGCGTTGTTGGTGTTTGCCCTGCTCCAGAGATTATTGTAATGAGATGAGGAGGAGGCAGTCGACGAGCCTGGACGCGCTCAGGTCAAGTTGTTGGCGGCAAAGTCTCGATTGGTGGAAAGGGGGCGAAAGCAGGCTGCTGTCTGCAGGGGGAGGAGCAGTTTTTGAGCAGCAAGCTGCCCGCGCGGTGCCCCTTGAGGCTCCGCAGCAGCGGCCAGCCACATGGAGGTCAGCCTCTATTGGGAGATGGCGCGTAGAATGTTGATTAAAGGTGCGGAAACTGCAGGGCGAATCTGGCGATAATTAAGAAAGGAGAGGGTCAGGACTTGGCGGTTTCAGGGTGGCCGCCGGGATCAAGCGGAGGCCTGACCGGGGGTTGACCGGGGTGTGACGGCTACACGACCAATCGGCACGGCCAGCGAAGGCCGGGGTGGGGGATAGACACCTTGCGGCCCCGGTCACCCCGGCTGGTGATCCTGGTCGGTCGTCCAGTCATCCCATGTCCTGTCGAGGGGCTGCTGTCTCATCCATTTTTTACATGTCAACCCCAACTCAGCAACTCACATTGCTTCTGCTGCCCAGTGTCAACCACCATCATGACTATGTACACGACTAGAAGTCACTTACACGCACCATCTCTGCTAGTGTGTGTCCGCACCTTGTCCACCTACTATGCTTCACACACGCTCCCGCGTAAGCGCAGTCGGCACTCGCCTGTCTGCCCCCTCTCCTCGGCCTGGCCCCTCCCCAATCCCAGCTGCGTGGATGCGCCCAGAAGATGGCTTCATCCCCCTTTCGTGTGTCTAACGCCAAAGCTGAGACCTGGCTCTGCAGTTTGCAGTCACCTCTCGCAGTGAAGCGGTTAATCAACCACCCACATCCCATGATCCTGGCTTGACTCCCGCATACGCGAGATCCTTCCCCTCCCCATGTTCCTCTCCTCTCTCCACCAGCCTGGCCGAATATGATTGTCCTGCGTATAGTTGAAACTTTGGCGGAGCGGCGGGAATGACCCTTTCAATCTTGACCCGATGTATGCGAACGCCCTGGACTCTCAACGGCCCAAGTGACCGTCTTGGGAACAGGGCGACGATGCCTTCCCGCATATATCATCGCCGTCTCCCAACCATCACCAGTCCTGGTTCTTCCTTCTTTCGATCCATAGTGTTCAGCTTCACTTGACCTGTGATTCTATCTCATTCCTTCGTTCAGATTCGTCATTCTTTTCACTTGACCAGGTAGTCATTCATTTTCGGTCTCAGACCTCACAACTCTCATTTCCAAACCACCCAGATATTCTCACAGTCAAGCCACAGGCACCTTTTGATCAACTCTCCAAAACCAACCCACAACAAACTCGCCAAAATGAAGTACACTGTCGCCTCCCTTCTTGGATCCGCAGCCCTGGTGGCTGCCCACGGTTACGTCGAGAACGCCACGATCGGCGGTGAAGCCTACACCTTCTACCAGCCCTACCAGGACCCCTACTCCAGCCCTGCCCCCGAGCGTGTCTCTCGTCCCATCCAGGGCAACGGCCCCGTTGAGGATCTCACCAGCATCGACATCCAGTGCGGTGGCTACTCCGCCGGTGGTGTCAAGGGCTCTTCTCCCGCCAAGCTCGAGGCCAAGGCCGCCGCCGGCTCCGAGGTCACCCTCAACTGGACCCTCTGGCCCGACTCCCACATCGGCCCTACCATCACCTACATGGCCAAGTGCCCCGATGCCGGTTGCACCGACTACCTCCCCGGCACCGACGCCGTCTGGTTCAAGGTTCAGGAGGATGGCCGTGAGGGTACCTCCAACACTTGGGGTGCTACTCCTCTCATGAAGGCTGGCAACTCTGGCGTCAAGTACACCATCCCCGAGTGCCTGGCCCCCGGCCACTACCTCGTCCGCCATGAGATCATCGCCCTCCACGCCTCCTACCAGTACCCTGGTGCCCAGTTCTACCCCGGCTGCCATCAGCTCGAGGTTACCGGCTCCGGCAGCACCTCCCCCTCCGACCTTGTCGCCTTCCCCGGTGCCTACAAGGCCGCTGACCCCGGTATCACCTACGATGCCTACAAGGCCCAGGAGTACACCATCCCCGGCCCTGCCCTCTTCTCCTGCTCCGGCGGCTCCGGCTCCGGCTCCGGCTCTGGTGCTGCTTCTTCCGCCGCCCCTGTCGCTACCTCCGCCGCCGCCTCTGCTCCCGCCTCCTCTGCCCCCGCCGCTACCTCCGCCCCTGCTGCTACCTCTGCTGCCGCTACCACCTCCGCCCCCGCTGCCGCTGCCACCGATGCCGCTGATGAGGAGGACTGCCCCGTCGAGACCCCCACTGCCACCGCTGCCATCACCCAGGCTGCTGTCTCTGAGGCTGCTGCCACCCCCACCGACGCCGGCGACGAGGAGGACTGCCCCGCCGAGTCTGAGGCTTCCGCTGCCCCTGTTGCCACTGCCACTCCCACCCAGGCCGCTGGTGATGATGAGGATGACTGCCCTGCCGAGTCTGAGGCCCCCGTTGCCTCTGCCACCCCTACTCCCACCCAGGCTGCCTCCGACGACGAGGACGACTGCCCTGCCGAGTCTGAGGCTCCCGTCGCCACTCCTACCCCCACCCAGGCTGCCGATGATGAGGAGGACTGCCCCGTCGAGACCCCCGTTGCCAAGCGCATGACCTTCCACGAGCGCCGCAACCTTTAAGCGGTCTCTTGGTGTCTTCGACGCCTAGATGGCTAAGGGAACGAGCTTCCCGGGCTGCCGGCGGATGTCCACGCTTGTGGTGTCCCCGACGCTGATCGGTCCCCAGACCAATCCGTTTCATGTATAAAGTCTTTGTTGTATATCGTTTTACCTCACGTATATATCAGAACGATATAGATCGTATCATTCTCACGTTCCAACTTGATGTTACTCCTGTCTGACTGTGATGTGCCAATGTGCTGTGAAGCTTCGATGTGTTGCCATGATTCAACTCGACTATGTGTTTGTATTTAGCCTTTGCTCGTGGTGAGTTGCAGAGAACATGGCACACAAGTTAAGTACTCTTTCTGCGATAAGTCAAACTTCAATCGTTGAAGTGCACATAGAGCACTGAAAACTACCAATGACATTGGTATGTGGTCATTACATCGTTAAGAGAATCTCTCATGTCCGTACCCATAAACCATGATATGAGTCTGTACTAATTACCATGTAACACATAAGGGCAGTCAACACATCTATTAGACGCTGCCGCTTCCTCCACTGCGCAGGCTAGACTTCTCTGCACCGTGACCATGGCTAGATGCAGCAGCGGGAGGCATTGAGCGACGCTTTCGGAGCATGACAAACGCGATGGCGCCAACAATAGCCACGACACCGAGGGTAACCATGGCACCGATGACACCGGCAACAGCGTTGGACATGCCGCCGCTGCTCTTGCCAGAATCGGAGCTAGAGGCTTCCTCCTGGTTGGCGAAGCAGAAGTCCGCGACGCTAGAGCAGACAGAACACCATTCTCCAACTGTGCTGATCGCACGCTCCTGCATCTCTGACACGAAGCGCGGCCAAGAGAGAGTCTCCTCGTTGGTTCCAAACAGCGGGTACGGCGTCAGCTCACCAAAGGTGCTGTTGCGGAACAGGAAGCGCACGCGGAGATCGTCGGCGGCGTTTTCAGGGAACGTCGTGGTATTATCGCTGAACAGCTCAAAGGCGATGGTGGAGGCATAGTCTGGGAGACCGGTGAAGTTGACCGAGAGGGGAACGAGATCGACGAGACCGAAGAAGGCGAGGAACGTGTCGTAGCTACCGGAGAGCAGGGAGAACTTGAGCTTGCCCTTGGAGGTGACGGTCTGGTTGAGCTGGGCGAGGATGCCGGCTGTCAGAGTCTGCGCGTGGATGGCCCGCGCGGGCTGGGAAGCGTTGAAGTTGTATCCGAACTCGGAGCTGTCGGCGAGAGTGCGCAGCTGGAAGAGCTCCTCGTCTGTGACGTTGCGAGCTAGGGAGGTGCTGTTGTGGATGCGAGCAACGTTGATGAGGTCAAAGATATCGTAGGCGTTCTTGTATGTCATGTTCTCAGGCTTGTAGTCGTACACGCTCTCGAGGACATCGTAGAGGCCGCCATAAAAGTCCCTGGTCGTCTCCATGCGGGTCTTGAACTCGTCGCTCATCTCAAAAGACTTATAGGCCGCCGCGTTGGCGGGGCAGCCATCGTCACCCTTGATCCAGATGGTGTCCGGGGAGTTCGCGTTCTCGCCGTGAAGGAACACATATTGGTAGCCATTCAGCGGGCTTGTGCTGTCGCTCCCGTTGTTGAGGGTGGTGGTGGCGATTTCGGCGTCCAGATCAACGAGAGGAGGGTAGAGACCTTGGAGGAAGGCCGTAGCTGAGTTCTTCAGGAGACTCTGGTCCGGGGCACTGGCATAGATCTGCGATGAGACGTACTTGTCCTCGGAAATGTTCAGAATCCGGTGAGGGGACCCGGACTCAAGGTAGCGGCTGCGGTAATCACTACCGACTTGGAAGCACTGGTTCGCACCAACGCTCGTGATGGCTTGAGCTCCATAGTGCTTCGTGTTGCCTTCAAATTGTGTCAGTCAAGATTGTGTTTGAACATGGCAGATGTCAGTCCACTTACGGTCTCCATGGCGGCTAAAGACGACTACGCCGTGGACAGTCTCGGCGACGGCTGTGCCGGCAAGGATGCTCACAGCAGCCAAAGATTTACCGATCATAGTGACAAAGCTACGAAGGGCCTATTATGGCTCTGTTTGGGTATCAAATGGTGACTCCGTGCGTCGAAGATGCAAGATCAGGCATGCTGCAAAAGTCTTCATGAGGCTTTTAATATTTCGAAATAGCCCACCCCCATTCCTGCGCGCCGCCCACTACCCGTCTCCCAGAAGAGCATCGTGCTGTCAAAATGTCATGTAAGGCGTCGCGCAGAAGCGGGGGAATCACACATGTTTCCCAGTCCCGTGGCGCGGAGATGCTAAGGATTTGGTATCGTTTGACTGTTGCCAAGAAGCCAAGTACTTGGCATACATCGCGACGAATCAACGCGGACGATAAGAGCAGCGGTCGTCGCCGGCCGGTCAGTAAAGTCGCTCCCAGGACCGCTAAGCAAATCGAAGCCGACTTGGCGGAGGGGTTGTCAACCTTCTTGCCTCTTCCGTCGGGTGAGGGTCGTTCGGCGGGAGCGCATGAGGCCGGGCCGCTAGATCGGGGTCCCCCCACAACGCCGAATACTAGGTTATTCGCGGTTGCAAGATACTCGTTAATTGCTGTCAGGTTAATCTGACTACGACGATTGTTGATTCGTCTCACTGTGGCGGCTGAGAAGTATGTGATGAGCAGGGGTAAGCTGTTGACTTGAGTGAGGGATGCCAATCCGAAAAGTAGTGATTTTCTTAAGCGCTCTCATTGTTTGAATCTACCTATCTGGTGCAATATAGTAGTATCAGCTTCAGCAAGCACTGCGACTCTGTTGGCGTTATCACAGGGCTGGTAGTCTGTGAAGCACTTGCTCCCATATTCGGCCGGACTACAGGTACTACAAGGGGACAAATCTTGTCTGACTGCCTCTAAATAAGTCCAATATGAAGCCCGTGCGTGCGTCTCAAGGTAGTTAGTTACATGCTTTTATATACCCTCGAAATGACGAGAATATCCCTGGCTCACGAGTAGAATTTCTCGTCGGCTTGGGAGTTTAGTAGCACTCCATGAAGGCCATCAGTTCAAGCCTTAGCCTACAAGGCGAGATAGAGAACCTAGTTCTGAGATAGTCGTCATGTCAAGCTATAAGTCTGGGTCTCTGGAGGTGTCAATAATTTAATATCTTTGTCAACCAAATCACGCCATCGTCAGCCAATTGCAAGCCGTCAAGTTTGCCAGCATGGTACGAAAGTCATGTCCACCGCAACTAATACCCGAGTTCTGGAGTCACATAAGTGGTTTGCGGTGATGAATACGATCCAGAACCACTAGGTCCTATTAATTCAATATAGTGGGCAAGTCCTCAACTTAACTGATGACCACTAACATGGGTTGTGGGAGGCATGAAGGGCATCACCTGTGCTATCCCAATTGGACCCGGCTGGAAAGAACCAAGGATATGTCAGCGTCGAATATCTTACCTCACTTGGCTCGGATGAACATCACACAAATTCGCAACACAAATTCGCAGTGACCTCAGGAGCTGGAGCGTCCATGGCAGACAAGCCGTGCCAGGCGCGAATTTGGCGGCTGAGCAATTTGACCTTGGGACAAGTCCAAATCTTCAGTCGGGCGCAATCAGCAACAAGTAACCTATTATAATGCCAAACAGCTCTGGACAGATACATTTGATAGTTCCGAGGCCGGCAGAGAGGTTGATTTTAAGCTGTGGGGAATCATGTGGGATGAGTAAAGCGTGCCGCCATGCATCTCAGCAACACGCGCGCAGGATGGGACCGAACTTAGGGTCAGGTGTGAAAGATTCCTTTCCATTTAAGTTGATTTTTTCATTCATGGTCCTCTCAATGAGGATTTGTTTCCTTGAGTCCCACGTTTCAAACTATGAATCCTGCGATGGCGCTGTCAGGCAGTTGAGATTGACGATAAGGGCAATAGACCATCAAGATGTTCTGGCAAACACCAGAAATATTCGTAGAGGAGAGCCCTAGGAGACTAGTCCCAAGTTGCTATGCGCTTCAACACCACTCGAAACGGCGCGCAGAGAGGATGCATGAGAAAATATCTACTAGCTCTGACGGTACATCCGCTACTTCACCGTTTTACATCGTTCATATCCGGTCGCGAACGTCCGTCTAACTTATGCCAGATGGTTTGTGAGGCACGGAGGTCAAGCAGGGGAGCTAATGTGAGGTATGCCGTTGTCAATGGACTTTCAACAGTTCACCCGGGTAACTATTGAATACGAAGCTAGGTAAAGCGTGGCGGGTCAAGACGGTGAATGCCGCTTCCCGTCTATCAGAACAGAAGTTCCATATTTCACTCGGATACTTGGATCCGACGGGGAGCCTAGGCCATGTTACGGGTAGCAGGAATTCAGTGAGAAGCCATTTCAGTGATGGCGGTGAAAATGATAGACAAGACCTTGGCGAAGCAAATGGAGGTTTTTATGTGTCAGTGGTAGGACGACATCTGAAAGCAATTGGCTTCGGTGAGATGGAGGATTGTGGCGTATCTGCATTCAGCCGGGGAAAGTACACACTTGTCGACGTGTCTGAATATCTGGCAATGAAGGCCCAGGGAGGTCAGCACTTTTTTGTGCAAGCTGTTTAATGAATGCCAAACATTCGCCCGGATAAAAGACCTTTTGAATCTGGCATCCCTGCTAATCCTGGTGGTGTCTGGGTGATATCTAACGACCTTCCTTCTCTCGGAGAAAGTATCGGAGAAAGCCAGTAACGCGAGATCTAGTTATCAACACGAGTCGATAAGGGATTCTTGCGTGATCGCTCGGGTTTATCCCCGTCGTAAAACCACACGCTCGCTCCGCGGTCGGTCTCGGTCGAGATAACCATGCGCCCAGGCATTGTCACCGATGGAAAAGCCTGCAAAGTCAGGAATGCAATTGATAGTGGGCTGAGACGGTTGTGCGGTGTGGATGCGCAAAGCTGCTGTTGTGGGACAGCGGCTGTCGGTCGGAAGCCTCATTGGGGAAGAGAAGCTTGGCCTGGGAGACCCTGGTTGAGGGGGCCATTGGCCAATAACGCAATGTCAGGTTGAAAATGGCTAGATTTTGAAGCCTGAATGACCAGTGACAGAAGAATGTGGGAACCCGGATGTGTTTGTTGAGTCCAACTAATTGGGTAATGTGATGAAGGCCCTCAGCCCAGCCAGAAGGTGCCCTCGACCTCGACGATATCATCGTCGTTCAGCCTCTGTACCTCAACGATTGTTCTGGGCGGGAACAGCACCTTGCCGGTGGTGTTCAGCTCGGCCCAGAGCTCATTCTGGACTTGGTTGACGATGGGGCGATAGCGATACATGTCCGACACATAGACAACGAGACGAACGCATGATGTCTGGGAACATGTCAACAGGGGTAACTTTTTTCACTGCAGTCGGAGTCATGTCCTGACCAGATCGGACCCCGCCGACCGGGCCAAATGGGCCATGTTCTCATATGCCAGGCGTATTCTGGGATACCCGATTTCAGCGAGCGAGCTGTTTGAGGGATGTATCCCACGAACGCCGGCGATGTAGAGCGTCGGGCCTGCGATGGAGAGCAGACTGTAGGGTCCAGTGACATCGTAGCTAGTCGACGGGTTGATGTATTTCACGCCCAGCGGGGATGTGTAGTTCGGTTCCAGAGTTGGCTCTGATGCTTGTGGAGATGTACTCGCTGCTGCAAACGCAGATAGAAAACATGTCATTACCTCAAGGAACTTCATCGTGGGTGTTTCCTGTAATGGTGGCTTCAAAGAGAAATTCGGACAGCTCCAAGGCTAAAACGGTTGTATATAAGAGGCCATGCTCGGTGGCATCTCAACCTGTTTTACAGGTGGTGAGCGGCAAGGAGACCTGTATTGATCCACTGTGTGATGTCACGCAGCGCGCGTGTCACCCAAAGTGGTCTTGGCACGCAGTAACACCTCTCTCGTGATTGCGGCTACGATGGTTAACAGCTTTTGGGGAAGGTGTTGAAGAGTCCAGGAACACGAACAGTAGAGATGCGCCCCTGAATACTAAGAAGAACAGGGAAGGCGTTCGTTCTCAGGAACTGTTTACTAAGTGACTAAGTGAAACATGGATGGCATGGGTTGGACAGAGTTGTTCTCGAACGTGACCTGGGATGGCGCAATTCTATGCGATGGGGTCCGCAGGCGCAGGTATTGCTGGCATTGCTGGCATAGATTGCTGAGTGTTGAAAATGACGCCATCGCACGGTCGCGTTAGCTCATCCCGATTGGGGAGATTGGCGGCCAGGATTGCGACATTGGCGACGGCCTTAACCTCATCGTCGGTACTCGGTGCAGTCTGGAGAAGAGGGCGCCCTTTTACTGGGAAGGGAAAGGTACGGACAGGTACCGGCAGCAGTCCCCGCTGGGACTCTGGGGAGGCGAGAAACAGAGAGTATGTAGAAATGAAATTTGACGATGTCGCAAGTTCAACGCTGAAAAATCAAGGTTGCAGACGGATCCAGCGGAACATTGAAGTTTTTTTCCTCTTCTTGTTGTCTAGTGGTTTCGAGGCCCAGGCCCAGCCCAGACTGAATCATTCGAGACCCAGTTGATGACGAGAGAGAAACGGATGAATACGTGGACACTGGGCAGCAGCAAAGGTGCAAGGCCAAACGGCGATGGTCTAATCGCCGATTCGGTCTTAGCAAAACGGATTGAATTTTTTTCTCTTCTTTTTTCCCTTTTTTTTTCCCTTTTTTTTCCCTTGAAAGAGGAGAATGAGCAGGTGACCCTTCAACGTTTTGGCGGCGACTTTTGACTGGTTCAATATTGGGAAGAGTGACTGATGGAAATTCGTGGTTGGCGGGTGTCCAGTGCGTGCTGCGTGCATGATTTGCTGACAACGCATCCTGTTATGTAAGCTTTGGAGGGTGACTGTGCACCTTGAGAAATTGTCTGTTACGGCGCTTGGGACTTTGGGTCTTCGCATAAGGTACTCTGAATTGAATCGGCGATGGGATGCACTGGATATCTGATTGACTGAAGAGACAGCCAGTCAATTCATGGTGTTTACTGCACAGCATTGTTGGAGACATACACCATGAAAGTACACCTTCGTTTCTGTACCTCTGCTGGCAGTATGTGAGAGTGAGAGCAAAGGCAGTCGGTCCAGCCTTACAGTGTGGCTCCCCCGCAATCTCAGCAGCAGCGCAGTCGGCTATCGGTGACGGTGCAGCGAGACCCGTCCGTAGCCGTGTGGCCGTCTCCCACGACGGCAGCGACAACCGTTTGCCTCGTCCGGCGCGCGCTGTCACTGGCCGGCGGACTCGCTTAGCCGTCACCTCATCGCTGGGAGTGGGGCTGGACCCCTGGAGCACCGCTGGGAACCGCTGTGGCAGAAGTGGAACGTCTGGGGGGCTCACACCAATTGACCCGGCGATGTCGCCATTTTCGCCCCAAAGCACCTCTACCACGCCTCTCCTCTACAGAGTACAGAGTACGGATACAGAGTACCTTACCACAGGCAGGTACCTCCCAGTCAGTCACTGCCCGGAGCACGCCCGCAATCGACGTCGGCCTCGCTGCGACCGTCTTTTCCTCTGTCTCCTCCACTCCTCAAGGTCTACTTGCCTTGTCCACCGTCCAAGACGACTACGATAAAACTACTCGACCTCCCTTCCCTCTCCTCCGACCACGATCCAAGACAGGCTCCGATCACGACACCAAGCCAAGCGACGACGACACCGGCGCGCTGCCACCTCGATACTTTCCTCTTTGTTTCTCGCCGTCTTCACCGGTCCCAATTACCTTGTACACACACCAGCACACACCCCCTTCGGCTGAACCTTGTCGTCTGTCCATCCACCAGCAGCCTCGACGATCCGCATTCATACCTCTCGCCTGCCGACCGCAAAAAAGGCAACCCAAACAACAGAACCAAGGCCACAGAAGACGAAGAAGCAAAACCGTCCCATCTTTCCGCCCCCCGTCTCGACGAATCACCAGGCGCTCAACCTCCTGCCAAACCTGCTCTGCGCCTCGCCGTGAGTCTCCTCGACGTGCCCAACTCAGGCGCTACACCACAAAACACCAACACAGACGTCCGCGCGCGAACTCGACAACGAGCGCTTTAATTGCGTGCCCTTGCCAGCTCCCCTGCTTCCACCAGTCGGGCGCCGTTCCTGTGGATCATCCGGGGCTCCCTCCTTTGGAAGCTGCCAACATATCCAGCAGTCCAAGCCATACTATAAACAGCACTGCGAATCTCCTTTCCCCTGGCTCGCACGCCATCGCCAGGTCCTCTCGCCTCACCCTCACCCAAAACACCCGCCAACAACCCAGAAACAACAGAGTGTCACCCTGTGTCACTGTACACACACGCATACGCTTGCGTCTGTCTCGTTGCTGCGTCCTCTCGCTGCCCCTCGACCTTAGGGGGCACTGCTGGCCCTGTTCCCTCGACCTTGGCGACATTTCGCTGGGTTCCAGAGGACAAGCCGGATGATTTGATACCACTTCCCCGATCGCCTGTGCTGCTCGTTTCCTCTGTTTTCCACTGCCTGCTCTGAAACCTATTGCGGCCATGGACCTCGCAAGCACGTCAACCGTCCCGGATCCCCGGAGTATGAACCTAGACCTGGGCTTGAGCCATTCGTCGTCCAGTCACCGCCATGACGAGCTCGCTGCCTCCAAGCCTCCTGCCATCCCTTCTCCCAGTTACTTCAAAACCACACCGACTTTCACCGCCCTCGACGACGCCGGCTTCAACTCCAACTCTACACCTGCTTCCAATCCCACCACCACCGTCGCCAACAATGTGACTACGAACCAACAGCCTTCCAAAGACAACTGCGACAGACGGAGACCAGACGACGGAGAAGCCTCGCGATTTCCAGCAAATATGCCTACCCAGCTGGTCGGCCAGACTGTGACTCCCTTCCTCAGAGAACATATCCCCGGCATCTACGCTCCCATCGGCAAGCCCGACGTACAGACCGAGGACAACACCCTCAACCAGAAGCGAGACCCCAGCAGCAAGTTCTGTTATCGTCACCGGCCCGACGCAAAGTGTCGTCGAGCCGCCGACGAGTCCAAAATGGTCTTGATCCAAAGTGTAAGCCAAGCCAGTCTGGATGCACACAGGCACTATCGTCTCCGTGCTGACACTTGCGCACAGGAACTCGATAAGCTCCCCTCCGCCGACCAACAAGCCATCACTCACGTGTGGTCCCTCTTCTCCGCCGCCCCTGCCAAGCACCGCGACCTCATGCTCCAGGGTATCATCACCCAGTGCTGCTTCCCCCAGCTATCCACCGTCTCCCGCGAAGTCCACGAGCAGCTCAAGATCGACTTCATGGCTGCACTCCCCACCGAAATATCCTACAAGGTCCTCGGCTACCTCGACACCGCCTCTCTTTGCAAGGCTGCCCAGGTCAGCAGGAGGTGGCGCGACCTCGCCGACGACGACGTGGTATGGCACCGCATGTGCGAACAGCACATCGACCGCAAGTGCACCAAGTGTGGGTTCGGTCTGCCTCTCCTCGAGCGCAAGAGGCTGCGAGACTGGAACAAGCAGAAGGAGCTTGCCCGGAGCCAAAGGGCCGAGGAGCCCGCCCGTGAGCCAGCGCCAGCGCCGGAACCTGAGCCGGAGGCTGCCGCCCCTGCACCGTCCCCCAATGCCAATAAGAAGCGTGAGCTGGTTGTCTTGGACGACAGTAGGAAACGCGCCTGCCGTGAGGTTGGCGAGCCCGGTGCACCCAAGGCCCAGACCGAGCGGGAGAAGGACCGCCTCATTCGACCGTGGAAGAGCGTTTACCGCGACCGTTTCAAGGTCGGATACAACTGGAAGTATGGCCGGTGCCACATCAAGACCTTCAAGGGCCATGACAACGGCGTCACCTGTCTCCAGTTCGACGACGAGATCCTCGCTACTGGTTCATATGACGCCAAGGTTAAGATTTGGGACATTGTGACAGGAGAGGAGATTCGCACCTTGACCGGTCATACCATGGGCATTCGTACGCTCAAGTTTGTTGGCAACTTGCTCTTCAGCGGCAGCTTGGACCATACGATAAAGGTCTGGAACTGGCAGACCGGCGAATGCCTCAACACCCTCCAAGGCCACAGCGAAGGCGTCATTTCCGTCGACTATGATGGCAAGCACATAGCGTCCGGATCGATTGACAAGTCGGTCAAGATTTTCAACCTTCACAACAGGGAAACATTCTGCTTGCGCGGACACGAGGACTGGGTCAACCATGTGAGACTCGACCCCAGTTCGCAAACGGTGTTCTCGGCTTCGGACGATTGCACCGTCCGACTTTGGGATCTGCGAAACAAGACGTGCATCAAGGTCTTTGAAGGCCACATGGGCCAGGTCCAGCAAGTCTTGCTGATGCCGGAGGACTTTGAGCCGGACGAGGAGATGCTAGCGGCCGACATTGCCGATAACTCCTCCGTCCACAGCGGCCGCAGCACCACCCCTTCGGCCTCGGCGAATGCCTCGGCGAACGTGGCGTCCATCCTCGGCTCCTCTTTCGGAGACTCGGGGTCGGCGGACGATGACCGGACGGCGTTCGGCTGCGCTTTCGCATCGGACCCCACACGGCCCCTCCCGCCCCGCTACATGATCACGGCCGGCCTGGACAACACCGTCAAGGTGTGGAACACGGTCACAGGCAAGTGTCTCCGCACCATGTTTGGTCACGTGGAAGGCATCTGGGGTCTCGTCGGCGACACCCTCCGCGTGGTCACCGGCGCCAACGACTCAATGGTCAAGGTCTGGGAGCCCAAGAGCGGCAAGTGCGAGCGCACCTTCACCGGCCATTCGGGTCCTGTTACCTGTGTCGGTCTCAGCGACAGTCGAATGGCCAGTGGGAGTGAAGACGGCGAAGTCCGCCTATACAGCTTCGAAGCAGACGGTCCCCTCGAAGAGTGCGGCACCCCTGCTTAAAAAGAGTGATTGTAATTTTTTGGAGTTTTCTTTTATATTCTGGGGTTCTGGCAGGTGTCTGGCGAAACGATTCCCAAACGGCGATTTACGAGAGACGGACTTTGTTGCACGACCGAAGAAAATGCCTTTGGCAACTTGTCTCTTCACGTTCAGATTATTTAGAAAAGTCCTCGAGGACTCTGGGCAGGGTAAGGGAAAGGAAACCCCACGAGGTGGGCGGCGTTCATGGATTGCTTTTTTCTGGGAATTGCTCTGTCCACCACAAAAAAGGGAACAGGATGGGTAAAAGGTTGCGGCAGCATCCAGAGTACAGGATATATCAAGAGGCCTGATTTAATCTACTACAGAATTTACGACTCGTACCATGCTTTCACATGCTCGTGCTCTTTGGGTTGGTGTCTCACGTTGGATCTAACGACTGGCCAGCCTCATTTTATCTAGCACGGAGGAAGGACTTTCATCTGATCCCGGCGCGTCGTGGCAAAATTAGCAGCGGCGGGAACTTGGAAGCAGCTGTTTGGGTAGAGGGAGGGAGGGAGTCAGGACGGGAGCAAGACCAGGTACAGGCTGGTTTCCTCCCGCCCGTCCCTCCATCAGCTGATGACCGGGCCAAGAAGGCCATGAGGCGGTGCCTGACGAGACCACTGGACCAGCCCCGAAAGCGGCATAGTCTGCGATGTCTGCTGCTGGTGTCTCCTGCACTGGCTGGAGAAGATGAAGAAGATGTGAAGAAGAGGTGAAGATGATGATCCAGGCCAGGACCAGCGTCCGAACCTCGGCATTTCTGACGAATGGCTCTTGCACTCGGCCCAGCGCCGGAAGTGCC
This sequence comes from Colletotrichum gloeosporioides, assembly GCF_011800055.1. Lineage (NCBI taxonomy): Eukaryota > Fungi > Ascomycota > Sordariomycetes > Glomerellales > Glomerellaceae > Colletotrichum > Colletotrichum gloeosporioides. Next base: position 129,146 of record NW_025544718.1, read on the forward strand.
CGGTATCCACAATCTTGTCAGGTTCCATTCACATTGCGGACGAGTACGTACCGCATGTCTCCCCCGCAAAATCACAAGCTCGGCTTGGAGTCGGTAATGTGAAGGCTGCAGTGGCCCGCGGAGGTTTCTGCCGTAGCATGCCGCGCGCTGGAACGGGGCAACGACTTTCGCATTTAGCGCTACGTCACTCTTCCTTGCGGCGCAGAATCACAGGCCGATGACTGACTGACTGACTGACTGACTGACTGACTGACAGCGTACCGTGTCAGACAAGTGAAAGTTGGAGTAAGGTAGCCTCAGCTCTCTCTTCAGCATTGCCCTGCTTTGTCTATGCCTCTCTTCTGAATCCAGCACTGACAATGTGCACGCAGCTCCGGTCGTCCAGTGCCGCTGTTGATGATTCCGGCAACCAATTGGTCTTCTCCAACCGAAGAATAGAGAGGGCCAGGGGGTGTTTTGGAAGGGGGGGGAAAACATTTTGATGACTGAAGAAAGATAATCCAAGATACCTCTCCCCCATGGTCCCTCTCTTCGACTTCTTCCCACACGGTTGCATCCCATCCCTCCAACCCCCCGTCTGCCCAGTCACAGCCTCCGTTCCGCCGAATCGGGATGGGCGCGCTCATCATCTTGTCGCAACCCACGCGTGCGCTGCGCTAGTAGCCAGACGTCTGAAGATTCAATGGTTTGAGCCACTCAGACATCGGTCCCGTGCTTGTCTCTTCCATTCTGCACTCGTTTTTCCTAACACTACCGCGTGGAAGACATGGAAGCGTCCGTGTCTACTCTGCTCGCTCTGCACATCTTTCTGTTCCTATTCATCCATCCACACACGCCCTGGTGCCCCGGTCTGCCGATGCCCCTGGCACTGGGCCGTCTAGTGTCTGGCCTCGTCGTTGTGCCGCGGGTGAAGGGGGCGGAACTGAGGGACACCTTCTCCTCATATGCTTTTTCGTCTGCTCCCCTCATGCTCGGGAAGGTTGTGTCTAGGTACACATCCAGAGCCACACATACGACACACACACACCTGGGTACCGTCTGAAGTCGGGGAACCTCGAGTCATCTGCATATGTCTGCTTGTCCTGGGGCTGATTTTCTATTCTGGCTTGTGCCTTGACCCCTCGTCCCCCCCTCGTCACTGTGAACCACCACCCCCCCTCGTCCCCTCCAACACACGCCTAGTACGCCACCTTTATATCTTCTGCCGTGGCTTTCATCACCGGCGCCGAGGATGTCTGCTTTGTAGGTCCGTCCCTGACTTGACTTGACGACTTGTTCCGAATCTTCTTCTTCTCGTCCCGGCTGCTTCCCAAGCTTCTTTCCTTGCTCTTTCCCGTGTGTCCCGCTCTTGTATGACTACTTCCTGTTGATACCTCCTTCTCTACCTACCCGCGCAGCATCGTCATTGTTCTTGCCATTGAACAGAGACGAAGAAAGCGTGACTCTTGCTTTGTTCTTGTAGACCTCCTGGCGCGAGCCTCCTGCTGCCTACCTACCTTTCCTGTCATCTCGTTTGCGCATATCCCTATTTCTTCGTGATCATGGCCTCCAAGGTCAAGCAAGATGGCAAGACGCCGACGTCGGCTGCCACGAACCTCATTGGTATGTCCAACCACGCGCAACCTCGTTCTGGGACGACTGCGACTGACATGATGGGATAGCTGGCGGTGGTGCTGGCATGATGGAGGCGCTGGTCTGCCACCCGCTCGGTAAGTTCTCCCCCCTCGGCGCAAACCTCGCAATGAGTGACAGACATCTTTACTGACACGTGCGGCACAACCAGACACGATCAAGGTCCGAATGCAGCTGTCGCGGCGCGCGAGGCAGCCCGGAGCGCCCAAGCGTGGCTTCATCCGCACCGGAGTCGAGATCGTCAAGAAGGAGACGCCGCTGGGTCTGTACAAGGGTCTCGGCGCCGTGCTGACGGGCATCGTGCCCAAGATGGCCATCCGGTTCACGAGTTTCGAGGGGTACAAGCAGATGCTGGCGGACAAGAAGACGGGAATCGTCAGCGGACAGGCGACTTTCCTGGGTAGGTCTCTTCAACACTCCCCCAATCTTGACTCGCAGAGAGAGAATGTTTATCATTGACGAGAGAGACAGCTGGCCTCGCCGCGGGTGTGACTGAAGCCGTCGCCGTCGTGACGCCAATGGAGGTCATCAAGATTCGTCTGCAGGCGCAGCACCACTCCATGGCGGACCCCCTCGACATCCCAAAGTACCGCAACGCGGCGCACGCGCTCTACACCGTCGTCAAGGAGGAGGGCTTCGGCGCGCTGTACCGGGGCGTGTCGCTGACGGCGCTGCGGCAGGGTAGCAACCAGGCCGTCAACTTCACGGCCTACTCGTACTTCAAGGAGGCGCTCAAGGACTACCAGCCGCAGTACGCCGGGGGAAACCTGCCGAGCTGGCAGACGACGGTGATTGGGCTCGTCAGCGGTGCCATGGGCCCGTTGAGCAATGCGCCGATCGACACCATCAAGACGAGGTTGCAGAAGACGCCTGCCGAGTTCGGCACGAGCGCGTGGAGTCGCATTGCCAAGATCTCGAGTGATATGTTCAAGTGAGTTTTGCGTCGCGCTGCTCCTGAGAGCCTGCAGAATACTGACAGTGTGCGTACCCGCAGGCAAGAAGGCATGCACGCCTTTTACAAAGGTATCACGCCTCGCATCATGCGTGTTGCGCCGGGACAGGCCGTGACGTTCACCGTCTACGAGTACCTCAAGGAAAAGCTCGAGAGAAGCAACGTGTCCTTCACTGGAGGCAAATACGAAGAGTAGATGCACATGGTCAAGGGGAACTGCTTTTCAGGTGGCTGTCTGTTGATGCAAGATACCAGTTTTTAATCTGCACGTCGAAAGCAAGAGGCGGGGAGGCATGGTTGCACGCAAAGAAAAAGAAGATGCCGCAAGTTGTAGATATGCCGAACATACTTAGAAAGTATTGCATTGCGAATGAATTCAGTCTATCATCAGCCCGATCTACAGGCTCGGGACCCAACGCCTTTGCATTGCATTGCATGCGCTCGACCTTTTTTCTTTGCTTCTCCCGTCTTACCCGCCTGCAGCCCTACACCTACACGTTTACCTTCCGGGACGCTTGGGTCTGCTGAAGCCTTGTCTGGCCGTCACCTTGGGATGTAGCTCGGACAGGACCGAGTCTTCGGTGACCTCGCTGGGCTCCTCGACCTCGAGCTTCTTGTCCAGCGTCAGGCCGGCCTCGCCGGTTGCGATCTCGAGCACGGCGCGCTTCATAAGCGGGTACAGCATGCGGTTCTTGATGGCCTTGTTGCCGGGAGTGACGGGGCAGGTGTAGATGAAGAGCAGGGGGCTCGACTCGGCGCCGTTGTGGGTGTGGGTGAAGCGGTAAAAGGTGAAGCGAGGCTCAGTGGAGGAGATGGTTTGGGTAAGTTCGGTGATGCTGGAGGGGCTTTCGGAAGAAGGGACAAGCTCGACGGATTCCTTTTCGGGGTTGATTTTCTGTAGATGCAAGTTAGCTGTTGGTCCGTCAGGAGTGGGATGGGTGGAGGGTTGGTTACGCACCAACATGACCAGCGTACGACCGCCGTTCAGGTCCTTCATGGCAGCAAGAGCGTCCTCGGCGATGGGCATGGCGAGGGTCTTGCTGAGATGGATCTCGCGGGTTCCCGTGCCGGTGCTCGCCTCGGCCTCAGCCTGCTTGACTGCACCGAGACTACGCTCCTCCTCGGTGAGAGGGGCTTCAAGCTCAGTGTGGGCATCGTGCTTGACGAAGCCCTGAGCAGAAAGCTCCTCTGGGGTGGTGGCGAAGATGGACTCGCGGAAGTGCTCGGAGCCCAGCTTGCGGACGAGAGTCAGGCGGGTGGAGGCGAAGAGCATCTTCTGGCGGACCTTGGCGGAGTCGGGGACGTATGTGACGGCCGTCAGGCGGGGAGCGGTATCATAGCGGCGGAGGAGGGCATAGAGGGCTTCGTTGGGCTTGAGGTGCGGCTGGAGGGCGGACAGGTTGTCGTCGAACGAGTCTGAGGACTTGGGGAGGAACTGGACGGGAGCGAGGGTCTCGTTGTCGATGGTGACGAGAAGGCCGAAGTGTTTGTCGCTCCCGAGGAGGGTGTTGAACTGGGAGACAAGCTCCTGGGAGGCTGATGAGTGTTAGCCGTGGGATTTGGAACCTGGAACGAGGGAATTGAGGATATTCGGGATCTGGCGGTGGACAGCGACGGGGGCGGGACGTACCAGAAATGCCAGACTGCATGCTGGCGGTTTCGAGGGTCGCTCTAGGTGTTGCGGTTTTTTTCTCTAGGACGCAGGGTGAAGCTAAGGCGATAGGAACGGGATATATATATATACACACAACTCCCCCGGCGACGATTGAGGGCGGCAGCGGCGGTGTTGAGTTGTGAAGCTGGAGATGCGGCCGCTACGTCAGCTGTTGGGTGGATTCCAGGATGGGGCTCCAATGGTTTACAATGGAGGGGTAGGAGCACTTTAGTGGTCGCTGCGGAAAGACACCACCACGCCTGGAGCTGCCTACGGAGGAGGGGCGGGCTTCCGCCATTGACTCGGGTTACATAAGCCCATCCTTAGGGTACCCACCCATAGGTACCACCGCCTGGTAACCGCCATCACTTTCTTCACGACCACAGTATCATCTGCTGCGAATAGCTTCATTCTGATTCAAGCGCATAGTGCCGGTCTGTCTACCTCACCCATTTCCACGCCGCAAAGACAGCTCCGACAGCAACACCATACGTTCCGACAATCCTGGCTGCCTGAAACCAAGCATTTCTAATAATCTTTGCATTCGACGCTTCGTGCGCTTGTCGGTCATTCGCAAATGGGAACGCCTTACCCTCAGGTACTTCTTTCCCGACAAAGTCACACAGAGGCTTCCACCCGTCCTTGCCCACCCTGTACACCAGTAGCCTCTCAGGTGCAATGTGAGCCTTGATGCGCTCAGAATGCCGACGGTACACTTCCGGCGTCATGCGGCGGAAGTCTTCCAGACTCGACGCGCCTCCCGAGAAGCCGCGGAGTATCTTCTGCATGGCGAACCCCGCCCGGTTCCCGACAATAGTGCCCAGGATTTTGATCAAGATGCTGGTCAAGGGCTGGAAATTGGGCCAGAGGACCTGGCTCTCGAAACTGGGATACCACGTGTCGTAGTCGCGCTCCGTGAGGATGATCTTGGCGTCGGGATACGCATCTGCCAACTCCACTGCGAAGAAGCACACTAGGTCCGTCAACGCGTCGTACACACCAAAGAGCTCGTCCCAGTCTTCTCGAGTGAAAGGCTTCGGCCGAGGCGACTGGCCCTTGGCGTTGATTTCAGGCCAAGTCGCCATCGCCGCTCGCTCCAGGAAATCCCAGTGGGTCGGCTTGGTGCGGGAGTCGAGGCCATCGTAGACGTGCTTGAAGCCCAGTTCTTCGAGAGCTGTTTTGAGAGAGGTCGTGCCGGTGCGAAGCAGCCCGACGGCAATCACCTTGGGAGGGCCAGCGTCGCGCGCCCTGTCCTCTGGAGTTGCCATGCTGGTCGAGCTTTCTCAAGGCAAAACAGAGGAACTAACAAGAATTGCGCATGTTCTTCGCGAACAAGAAACCATCAGCAAGCGGTGTGGGTTGCCATGCTCATTTAACGTAGCATCGACGCGTCCCGGTCTCTCCGGGCGGTGTACCCATGGCTGAACCCGCGAAATCAGCGCTAGATGCTGATATACGATAAGCAGAAACTCAATTGGGAGGAGCTGAGCAGCAATTAAATGACCTGTCTCGCCAAGCGGCCAAAGTCCCAATCCTTGTCGTAATTGCTTACCACCATCGTTGCACAGCAGTCAAGCTGTGTGCTGCTATTTGCTACCTGACTCAGGTCGCTTGCCGTGGTCGACTCCGCATCAGCAACTCCCGATACTTCTCCAGGCTCTCTCCGATCATATTGATAAACGGCCATTGGGTATTGCTTTTGAAGAAGTGCGCCCAGATTCTCAATACGGCCAGACTGAGAGACGCAGGGTCCCGGTCTACACCCACTTCAGGCTCGTCGTCGTCGTCAAAGTCAACCACGTCGTAGGCCTCCTCCACGATGCAGCGTACCCAATGCAAGATCCTGTCTTCGCTGTCTGCAATCCTGTCAGCAGGTGTCCCTTTAAGTTCTTCGCACAGGGGTTTTGCTGCCGGGCGGATAAATACAATGCAGACAATGACGACTTCAGAAGAAAAGAGCATGACAGGAAAATAGGGACGCCGCAGAACTCCACTCCAGTAACAAGCTCGGGTAAAAGGACTTACCACTCAACGGCGTCGTGCCCGAGGCCTCCGTCAGGGAAAAGAGCCATTTGCTCAGCAAAACAGCGCACTCAAGACCCGAGAGTGAGTGTCTGACACTCCAGAAGAATGCCTGGCTACGTGCGACACGGTCGACGCCGAGTCTCACGGGAATACTCAGCATATGGGCCGTGTAAAGAAGCGCAGTAATGACTCCGCCACTTCTTTCGACTGCGGGTGATTGATATATGGCCTTGGCGATGCGGATCGGATCGCGTGTTTCGAGCAGTCGGTAAGGACCTAGGTGGAGATAGATCCGGACGTAGGCCAGTCCAAGTAGTGAGCTGGACGTAAAAGGGATGGGGCCGTTCTCGTTGTTTGGGTCGAGACTCGATTCGGGAGCCTGTTGCCATCCCGCAGTCCACGATCGCAAGCCGCGTCTGGTGAAGATTAGCCCTGTGCGGCAACTGATTGCAACTAGACTTACTCAAGCTTGTCCACCTCCTCGCTAGGCAGTGATGCCGAGTGATCCATCACCGGCAAAGAGAGGTCTCGGACGATGTATATCCTCTGCAGCAGACCGTGTAAGAGTATGTAATTGCCCAGTGGGGTTGGGATAGGATCAAGTGGCGCAGTGCCATCAGTGTTTCTCAGCAGAAGCGACAACGCATCCTGGAAAAAGAGCTGCTGTTTATCAGTCTCTCGACGGGCAATCTGCCACTGGACAGCAGTCGATGCCTTCCATTCCTTGGTCGAACAAGGTAGCCGCAGGCCGACCTCATTGCTACGGAGAACAGGATAAACGTTGTAGGCAATGCTATGTGTATGCATGAAAGAGAAGGCAATCAGCTTCGCGCGCCGTGCTGATTCTTGCTGAGCCCAGGCATGCCAAGCTGCCTGTGGCATGGTCTGGTCGGCAGGAGGCTGGCGCCCGTCTTCCTCATGAAGGCCTACTTCGCGCAAGACTTGAGCCAGAAGTCCCTGCAAGCCAAACGCCTCCTGCATCAGCGACACCTTGGGTTCCCATGTCGCATAACCCATGAGCGCAATCAAAGCACGAACGGTCTCTATGGGTTCCCACGGACCCCAATCTCTTGCCAGGATGGGTCGTGATTCGCGCCGTTGAGGCATATTGAGAAATGACCCTGTCTTGGGCCCGAACTTATCAGACTCATGAGCAAGGCGCTCCATCAAGATGGCTTTGCCAGCGTAGAAGAGTCTCTCTGACATGCGGTGCTCGAAGCAGTACTGTGCGCCCACAGCAGCTAGACCGAGAATGAGTTCGAGGGAATGCTCGAAAATCCGCCATGTTGGCGTGTGAAGGAAAGGCATATGTGAGTGGAAGCCTTCAAAGTAAGACGTAAGGTAGCGGGTAAGTGCATGGCGAGATGGGAACTTGAAGTTTGGGTCGAGAATGTCGCGGAAGCTCTCAATGGATGCATTGAGACGAGAACGCTGCTCGTCCGAGATGCGATATGGCTGAGACTCATTGTCTACGGAGCGAGGAACTGAATCTTGTGTGAGAGAAGTCTACACCTGCATCATTTACTTGTTCATTTACTTACTGGCGTCGGGCAAGTTCTCTGAGATGCGATTCCCTGTTGGCGCCGATGGTAGCCAAGAGCTGAAGGGTGTTCCGGGACGGGTCCTACTGCGAGGCCCTGGGGTAGCTGTTCCTTCCCTCGAATCTCTCACCCTTGAGTCTCTCATGCCTGGGTCGACGACATCATTGTCTCTGTCTGGGCCGTGGAAGTAGGGACTCCACTCTGCAGGTAGACCGACGCCATCGAGGAAGTTGGCAAACTCTCGGAAGTGGGCGTCAAACCCAACAACATCCTGATTGCCTGGCACCAGGTTTGTAAGCAACAAAAGCCAAACAAGGGATGCCGTATCTGCAACCAACCATTTTCGTAGAACTGATCTGTTATCAAAGTCTGCTGATACGACGCATCTACGAGGCCACCATTTCTAGGGACGGCCATGGGATACAGATCTGCAGGTTGCGGCGGCGGCGGAGGAGGCGGTTGCGACCAATGATCCACGCTCATGCCCGAGAGAGAGACGGCAGCAGCGAGGTCAGCCTCAACTGGCGGCGCATGGCTATTTTCACCGGAGTCCGGCTCCGAAGGGCCCTCCGGAGACTCGGAGCCGTCCTCATGAAAGGCGATCCGCTGATGGCGGGTCAACAGGTCTCGCCTAGCGAAGGCCGCTCCACAACGGCATATGAAGGGCTTTTCCTTGGTGTCTGACACGCGAGCAGGTCAGCGTAAAGGCACGTGGCAGAGTCCCGGGCATCTGGGTCATGGAGAAGAAGCCAGGAGTGCTAGCTTAGGTGTCGTGATGTGTCAAAATCACGCGAGGACTTGGAGTAGATAGGAAACGGCTGTGGAGGAGATGGGATGACTGACGCGTCCGAACATGGCGCTCCAAGTGCTCGGTGCGCTTGAACGTTCGCCCACAGTGAGGGCACGAACGAGCATCAGGGCCGTGACCGGTTCGTCTCCTTCGCTTGACTGGAGTCGAATGAGGCCTGGGATGGAGAGCCTGCGGCGATTGTGCATGCGGCTGCGGTGGCGGCTGGGTCTGCGTGCCGGGACCGGTGTGGGACAACATCCTTTCCCACACACACACACAGACGCCGTGGTTGGAGGTGATGAGAAAGACAGGGCAAGTTGGAGAGAAGGCTAATTGGGGCATCCCCTTGGCTTATGTTGGAGAAGATTGTTCCCCTTGTGGGTCTTATCGACGACCCCAAGGCGGCCATTATCTTTGGAGAACATGACTCGTATCCATGCCCCCCACGGCGGCTATCTAAGTTCGATGCTCCCTTGGACTGGGCGAATTATCTTGCGCCGTTACCCCTGTGACAATGAATAACCTGCTTTTCTCCGAGGCCGTATCTTGCCCGTTTCCCCGCAATATCCACTCGGTATTGTGAATCGGGTCTTTGGGCCGGTTCACGCTCGGGCGTGTTGGAGTAGTTGGGAAGTGATCATCAGGCCGATGTCGACCTATCTGGGCCATGTAACGATAGGCATAACATAGCTGTTGCTCTCAAAGCATATTGCGTATTGCTTTACAACGCAATAGCAACGACCCCGGCCACAAGCATCAGAATGTTCAAGTTTCCCGGAGTCGCATTCATCACGGGTGCCGGTGGAACGGGTAAGCGAGCCCAAGCTTTTCGTCTTCAAGGCAACTTCATCACTGACAATGAGAAGGTATTGGGGCAGCTGTTGCCAGAGGTTTTGCTCGGTCAGGCTGCTCAAGAATTGCCATCACCGACCTCAACAGAAAGTCACTCATTGACACGCGCGATGCGATTCTTGAGATTCACCCAAAAGCGGAGGTGTTGAGTCAGGAAGGTGATATCTCTGACGAGACGTTTCTCAATTCTTTTGTTGGAGATATCGCCAAAAAGTTCTCTCGTATCGATTATTCAGTGAGCTGCGCAGGAATCCTGGGGGCATCACTGAAATCTCACGAGACGTCGACGGCGGCGTTTGATCTCATAAACAATGTCAACTACAGAGGCAGCTGGCTGGCGTCCCGCGCCGTGCTAAGTCACATGTTGAAGCAGAAGCCGTTATCTGAGCATCCGGAGCAGCGAGGATCTATTGTAAACATCGCGAGTCAGCTCGGCGTAGTCGCTCGACCAAAAGCCGGTAAGCTCGAGAATATCACGAGCGCAAATGCAGATCACTAACGAGACCTCTCGAATAGCCCCATACTGTGCCTCAAAGGCTGCCATCATCAACATGACGAAATCCGACGCCATAGATTACTCGGAAGATGGTATCAGGGTAAACTGTGTCTGTCCGGGTGTAATTGCGACGCCGATGACGACGGCAAATGAGGAGCTGATCCAGAGGCTGAAGCCAGCGATTGATATTGCGCCCATGAAGCGTATGGGGACACCCGAGGAGGTGGCGAACGCAGTCTTATTCCTGTGTTCTAGCCAGGCGTCATTTGTACAGGGGCACGCACTGGTCGTTGATGGCGGATACACAATCAATTGAAATTCATTCAACAGAGGCAAAGAGCAACAAAACTGAATGATCTACCTAGCTTCTAGTTCGAACGAGCTTAGTTCTGACAGACTCATCCTGGGGAAGAATTGTATTCGGTCTAAAGATACTATCTTTGGCGGGGTTCGAGTGGCAAACAGCCCTTGAAGTCTGAAATAATTCCTTGCGATGGATTCTTAATTTGACCAACGCTAGTGAGGCCTGCGTCTTTCGCGTCCGACAACTGTGTATCCATTCTCAATTGTGTCTCTGCCTGTCACAATGCCAGTCTTTGAATTTCTTAATTTCTTCCTCGTAGCTTCACTCAAAGCATCTGAGAAAACAGACCATATATCTCCATTAAAGAAGACAGGCAGGCTGCATGATAACAGAATTTTGCAATAAATTGGACTTGTAATCTGGGAAACGTGAATCGAACATGATTCTACTATCTGATTATTTTGAGAGTCTAATAGATAAGATCTTGCCGTCTATTCTCAGGCGGAGAGCTTCACCCGTTTGAGGGTGGGTGACGTGGTGCTATTTACTTCAGGCACGGGTCTGCTGTTTGGCTTCATGTTCGCTCCATTAGAAGGGGAATGTAACTGATTAGTGGTTTCCTCGATGCTTTTGAGAGCCCGCCAATCAAAGTTGGTCTCCCAAGCATGTCCAACCCTTAGTACGCTCTTCTCCTGCCATAGCCCGCCAACAATCTGCATACCAACTGGCAGCATCACTTGTGCATCATCTTTCGCGGGAATGAACCCAACGGGCATAGACATGGCTGGATGCCCAGTGACATTGAAGACAGCCGTATTGGTTGTCAAGCCAATCGTGGGCTCAAACGAACCCAAGACCGAATCCCGACTGCCGTGTCGCGGGGCCACAAAAGGCGTTGTTGGCATGACAATGACGTCGTACTTTTGAAAAGCACGCTGGTAGGCATCACTGATCTGACGACCAATATTGACTGTTTTGCTGTAGAGCCCAGGGAACTTGTCTTGCAAGTACAGGCCGTTGATGACAGTGTTCTTGGTTGACGGGAAGAGCTTATGAAAGCTAGGATCGGTAAATGGGAGTCGAGCCTTTTCGAACTCAGTGAGACCGAGTCCCCTATGGCCAGTAGCTCGACCAAGTATGCCCGAAGAACCGGAAATACGTTGCTGCAGAGTCCAAATTGAAGGGCCCTCGAGGTGGAGCGGCACGGAAACCTCTTCCACCGCAGCTCCTAGGCTTCCCAGCTTCTGTGCCGCCATCAGGACGTGGTCTCTGACTCTTAAATCGACAATCTCTTGGTGGAAACCTTCTTTGAGAATACCGATCTTGATGCCATCGAGGCGACCGGAGCTTGAACGAAGAAAGTTGGCAAAATTGTATGAGCCGTGGGCTTCAGCACCCAATGACTTGTCGTCGATGCCGTCATAGCCTGAAATAACATCGAGGCACTGGGCAGCCTCCATGACGGATCGGCATATGGGACCAGCGTGGTCGTCGATGGCATCGCCGCTTGTGAAGCCAGTGAAGGGAATCAGGCCGTGTGTAGGCTTTACTCCGACGCATCCGCAGAACGACGAGGGAACCCGAATGCTGCCTCCTTGATCCGTGCCGAGAGCAATATCGATTTTTCCTGAACCAACCAGTGCCGCACCGCCGGAGGTGCTACCGCCGGTAGAGTAACCTTCTCTGTATGGATTCTCGATCGTGCCTTGCGCGCTAGTGAAGGACGCTGTGGAATTGCAGAAGTGTTCGCAAGTTGCTGTACCCAGGATATCGGCTCCGGCATCTAGCACTCGGGTCACCACGGTAGCATCTGTTGATGGTGTCCATGGAGGGAAAGCGTCACTGCCAAAGAACTGCGGGACGCCAGCAACAGCGATGCAGTCTTTCAGACAGACGCTTCTACCCTTCAGTGACCCTGACGAAGGGTCCTTTGCGGATGGATCTCCTCGAATTAGAAATCGGTGCGCCCAGGCATGGCCAAACTCTTGCTCTTCTGCTGTAGGGGTATGGACGTTTTCGCGGGGGTATTTCTTCGTATCGGGGACTGGCTGGTAGTCCGGTAGGCGATCGATGCGGGTTGCACAGTCGTGGACTGCGGCCAGGAGTCTCTGGTAGTCGGCCGACTCCTCGGGTTTGATCGTCAGTCCAAGCGGCTCGAGTAGCTTCTCGACGTCGCCTTTCTGGACAGGATTATCTCTAGAAAGAGCAGTTAGCAAGAGGTCTGTTAGTAGAGTGGACAACTTTGATGGCCGTACGATGAGATATCCTTGAAGAATACAGACATGGTGGGCAATCGACCAAGTTTCTACTGCGAGCTCAACGTGTATTCCACGGATGCCGCTTGAAGCCAGCCCAACTGGTTGCTCATATGTGTATCAAGACGTGATCCATGATGGAGCCGCGAGGAAATGTCGGAGACAACTCCCGGGGGTCATTGTACCGGTTTGTGGCGAGAAGGGCCTCCGATGACAAAGAGAATGAAGTCGGCATTAGTGGACGCGATGACAGGAGAATGAATGACCCCGCCGGGCGGTACGACCCCATTAGTCGCGTCTCGGGGTTGGAGAAGGGTCAATGGGGTAATTAAGTTGGTAATGAACCGCGCGAGTCGGGGAACTTGGAAGTCTTCTTGCCCCAGCTCCACATCCAGTGCTGAACGAGATGCTAAAGCTGTGAAGTGACGCGAAATTTGGGCAAAAAGCTCAGAAATCGTGGGGATCAAAGTTGGAGGGAGAAATTGCCAAACAACTGTTGCATTGTCACCCTGTTTGTTGGGTTTGGTGGTAAAGACGCCAGGGGGGGCGACGCCATGTTCAGTCCAGTAGGGAAGCAAGCTCATCTGATTGGGACTCTCTCTGCCTGCCCCTGTCTCTGCTGCAACACCTTGCTGCTGCTATACGCCATGGTTGCTGTCGCTGACCCTCTGTTCGCATCTCTGCGTTCACTCTGTTACCTGGACCACGAGCCTCCCCCTAAAAGCGCTGTCTTGGTAGATTTCTACAACACCCGGAATCCCGTCAAACGGCACGAGTGTAATGTGCGATCTGACGCCAGCTTCCTCGACAATTCTCATCATCCTCTCTGTTGCTGTTCGGCTGGCAACATAGCTTCCACGGATGGTGAGCTCTTTAAAAACAATGACACTTGAATCGAATCTCCAGGCGTCGGCCGGCAGACCAAGCACACCCATGACACCCCCAATCCTCAGTATCGATAAGGCCCAGTTGTTGGCCGCCAAAGAGTCAGTGCAGACCACTACAGCAGCGACACCTTCACCGTTCGTGAAATCCATGATCTTTGCAGTCGCGTCTTCAGCACCGGAATCAACCACCAGCGCTGGCTTCAGAGCTTCATTAGGCATTTCCGTGGCAAGTTGCCTGCCAGCCGGTCGATTGTCGATGGCTATTGTGCGGAATCCCATGGCGGTAGCGAACTGCAGACCGAGGTGACCAAGCCCGCCGATGCCGACAACAGCCACTGTCTCCCCGGGGCTGAGCCCAGCCGTCGCTCTCTCCAGCGATCCCCATACCGTTGCCCCTGCACACATCAAAGGCGCAGCCTGGTCAAACGATAGTGATGCCGGCAGACGGACCGTGGTTTCTGGGTCAATCGAGAGATATTCTGCGAATGCGCCGTCGTGTTGAAAACCTGCAGTTTCTCTATTGTCACAGAACCGTGGATCAAGTTGCCCACTCGTGCGCTTCGCCAATCTGCAACCACTGCACTCCCCGCACGAATTCTTGTAATTGAGTGCACCAACCCGGTCGCCAATCTTCCAGACAGAAGTACATTTTGCGCCAACTTTGACGATTACACCGGCAGGCTCGTGTGATGGGATCATGCCTAGAGGTGACTTGAATTGCCCTTGCAACACTTGCAGGTCAGAGTGACAGAACCCAGCCGCGTGAACTCTGATAAGAAGTTCATTGTCGCGGACTTCTGGCACATGTCTCTCAACCAGCTCATAGGGTTTGCCGTACTGCAATGCTTTAGTTCCTGCTTGTCTGGACGATGTGACCGAAAAACTAACCTTGGATATTTGAGCAGCCCTCATAAGGGGGGGAGTGCTTGGGGTCGCCATCTGCGTCATGGTGCAAGTAAACTTCTTGTCAGACTGATACGACTGAGAGCGTAGACTCGTTATGTCGTAGGAGCAACATTCGTGGATCGACCCTATCACGGCCAAATACTGGGTCATATCCAGGCTCCCGTCAGTACGATCATGAGGGAACAGGAGCTGTTGGAGACTATCTCTCTATGGAAGAGGGACCTGACGCCCCTCACTTGGAGGATTTTAGTCTCCAACTCCTGGCAGAAGTGTCTCCAACTCTTCCTCTAGTGTACGGAGCAATCCCCGACAACACCCACTTTCAGCATCGCCCCTCTTCTTTCCTCAATTCTAGTTTTAGCAACATTGCGCAAATCAATTGATGAAGATCTAATCCTCCAATCAAATCGCTGGGAAAAACGGTGCGCTTCGGTCCAGCTTTCGAGTGACCCGCCCCGGCACCCCGCGATAAGCTAGTTCCTGGCAGCAAAGGTATCTAGCGGACTAATGGAGCTTACCAGATTGAATTACCCCTCATTAGCCAGTGAGCTGAATGTGGTGGGCGAACTTCCTTAAGGCCGGACACCTCGCTATCTACGAGCAAGCTAATAAACTCTCTCCCATTAACCCCCGCACACGCGTTCTGTCACAACCTTAGACGCAGTTCTACCTTGTTTGCGTAGCTTCTTCAGCACCACAGTTCACTGAGTCGAGATGAGCAAGAAGCGTGTTCTCGTTAGCTACGGCGTTGACGTAGATGCGGTCGCAGGATGGTTGGGCTCATATGGAGGGGAGGATTCCTCAAACGATATCAGTAGGGGTAAGAGCTACGCATATGGCAGACAATCAGCAAAGGTGAAACTAAGCATCTCCAGGATATTTCGCTGGCACAATCGGTGTCCAGCGAGTTCTCAAGTTCCTTGCGAAGTATGACATTAAGGCGACATGGTTCATTCCCGGCCACAGCCTCGAAACCTTCCCTGAGGACATGGCCGCTGTCCGAGATGCTGGCCACGAGATCGGCCTCCATGGCTACTCTCACGAAAACCCAACCGACATGACGATCGAGCAACAGAAAGAGATTCTTGATAAAACATATCGCATGTTGACCGAGTTTGCCGGCAAGCCCCCGAGAGGTAGTGTTGCACCGTGGTGGGAGACAAGCAAGGAGGGCGCGCAGTTGCTTCTCGACTACGGTATCGAATACGACCACAGCATGAGCCATCACGACTGTCAGCCTTACTATCTGAGGACTGGCGACTCATGGACCAAAATTGACTACAAGAAAAAGGCCGCTGAATGGATGAAACCCCTTGTTCGGGGTCAGGAGACTGGACTCGTCGAGATTCCGGCAAACTGGTATCTTGACGACCTTCCACCGATGATGTTTATCAAAGACGCACCCAACAGTCACGGCTTCGTAAACGCCAGAGATGTGGAGGATATCTGGCGGGACCACTTCGACTACTTCTATCGGGAGTACGACGAGTTCATCTTCCCGTTGACCATCCACCCAGATGTGTCTGGTCGACCCCACGTGCAACTCATGCATGAAAGGCTGATTGAGCATATGAAGAAGCACGAGGGCGTTGAGTTCGTTACAATGGCACAAATCTGCGACGAGTTCAAGTCCAAGACGGCCCCTGCCGAGGGTGCAGTGATGCCCGCAGAACCTGGAGCGATTTTGAAGCAATCATAGGCCTAGGTACATCGCTAGAGGAATAAAGATACCATGTTACTAGTCAAGAAATCTGTCGACACGCCGTGTGATGATCGTGGGGGCCAGAAACTATGGCAAATCGCCGTGTCTGCTGGTCACGTCTCAAATCAAGCTATCCCATGAAGAATATCACCTCATACTCCTAAACCCTATTGTGTATGCCCGCGAACTTTGGAGACTAATCATCATATCGTTCAGAGGAAATTTCCTGGCTCCTTACCCCGCGCTTATCGATCATGACGTCTGATCATGGAGGTGAACATTGGAGCACGCCTCCCAAATCCGAAAGTTGGTATCTTGACCCCAACGCCGGCAATGTTATCATAACATTAATACCCCAACACAGGCTTTGATATACCCCAACGTTATCAGAGGAGCCCTGTCTCGACCCACAACCAACCTCCACTGAATGCCGTCTTACCCCCTGAACATGCTTTTGACTTTGGCTGCTGCCAAGGGTACGTGACCCACGATCTTGGGGCGGCATCTGACGCTGCTCGCGGGGTTGGGTGGATTCCACGTCGATGGTTATCTTGGTCGGGAACTCTTTGCCGCTACGAGATAAGCCACGCCTGACTTCCTTGACCTGCTCACCTGTCAAAGGCCATATCGCCAGATGCTCCAAATCCAACGAAACGCTTATATCCTATAAATGTTATTCGGGCGATGTCTTGCGTCTCCTGAATATACAGAAAGACAAGCCGTCCAACATTTCATCGATCGGCCCCGAGTATCGACTGAACACCGTCGACATGTCGCAAACAAACTCTGAGAAGTCCGATGCAATCACGCCGGCACCGGTCCGTAGCAGCGGCAGCATTGACGCCGGCAAGCTCGAAAATCCCGAAGATGCTTATGAGGTCTTCAAGAGAGGCGACGGAGCGGTCGACTTCCGTACGGTTGGTTGGGTCCATGCATCGGTCATTTTCTTGAAGGGTATGCCATCCAAACCTCAGTCCAGGAGTCGTCATAACCAAAGCTGACATATCCAAGTCATTTTCGCGACTGGTGTACTCACCATTCCGTCTGCTATGTACGTTTTGGGGGCCCTTCCTGGTGCCATCAATGTCTTGGGCTGGCAGTTCTTGAACACCTACTGCGCGATCATCCAAGGAAACTTCCGTAATGCGCACGCCGGATGTCACTCCATCGCTGATATGGCCAACGTCGTTGGTGGCACTTGGTTGAAAGAGGTTGTTGGCGTCTTGTTTCTCGTCACCTATGCCATCGTTGGCGCTTCAGGAATATTTGGCACATCAGTTGCTTTCAACGCTCTTTCCAACCACGCAATCTGTACCAACTCCTACATGTTGGTTGCAACGGCTTGCGTCTTCATCCTTGCGAGTGCCCGCAAGTTCGAGAAAATCGCCTGGCTGACATGGGCTGGCTTCATCTCGGTTTATGTCGCCGTCTTCATCGTTGTGTGAGTTACTACACCTTCCTCTTCTCAAATATACCAACTAATCGATGCCTTAGTGTTGGAGTTACTCAGGTGGACCGACCTGCCGCTGCCCCTAAGACTGGCGACTTCGATCTTGGATACCATGTGATCGGCAACCCGAACTTTGTCACTGGCATCACCTCCGTCGCTACCATTTTCTGCTCGGGCGCCGGTACTTCAGCTTTTCTTCCCGTTATCTCGGAGATGAAGAAGCCCAGGGACTACAACAAGGCTGTCTACCTTTGCATGGGAATTGTCACCGCGTCGTACTTGACCTTCTCACTGGTTGTCTACCGATATTGCGGTCAATGGGTGGCCTCTCCATCTCTCGGAAGCGCAGGAGATGTGATCAAGAAGGTCTCCTACGGGATTGGCTTGACAGGTCTCATGGTCAGTGCCTGTCTCTACATCCACGTTGCGGCGAAGTACCTCTTTGTTCGTCTTCTCCGCGACTCAGTCCACTTGCAGAAAAACTCCATTGTGCATTGGTCTGTCTGGCTTGGCTGCACTCTCGGCATGTCTGTCGTTTCGTACCTAATTGCTTCTGGCATCCCAATCTTCAACTACCTTCTGGCCTTGGCGGGAAGCTTGACGTTTGCGCCACTGGCGCTGGGACTTCCGGGATATCTCTGGGTCTACGACCACCAGCACTACCGCCAAGGTAGCTGGTGGAAGGTCTTGGTGTACTGGCTTAACTGGCTGATGATTCTTTTGGCTGTATTTCTCACTATTGGTGGTACATATGGTGTTGTTCAAAACATCATTGATGCTTACGCAAACGGTTTGATCGGAGGCGCGTTCGCTTGCGCAGACAACAGTGGATCTTCATAAAAGGGATAAGTGGCCGGTGACGAGAAAATTGTGGAGGATTCTTCGATGACGATAGGCTCAGTTGCTTGGAAATGCTACCCCGTTGACATAATATCTGCCGAAGCGATCGGGCATTTAATGATGGGGTAGAAATCTTTGGTAAACTTTCAATGGTATAACAATACATTGTAAGTGAGAACCCAACGTACTTTGCTGAAACAGTGTGGCGCACACAGAGTAGCACAAAATCCAATAGTTGATGTCTGATCAATGACACAAGGACGCCGGTATGGCGACGTCCTCGTTCTATCACAAGTGCGAGGGCTATTGCGAACCTGCCAATAAACTTACTCTGCGTAGTAAGATAATAATTGGACGTGCCTATCAGTCATTTGGAGAGCTCGCCCGTCTCCAATGCATGTGTTGATATTAGTATACCGCTGCCCATGTACATAAATGCAAGGAAGTCAACCCTACCGTGTCAAAAAACTGTCTGCTTATGTGCCAATCTTTAGTCATAACCTTCTCGATCACAGCCTGAAAGTATTATCGATCTGCAGCAATGCACATCATCATGGCCTTCATAGACTTAGGAACCTCTGCCCTAGCAACATTCACCGTAAGCGTGTGTACATCAAATAAATGGCCGAGATCTGACAGACAAGATGCTTATTCTAATATTATCCAGGCCCATCTACAACATTTTCTTCACCCGCTTCGTTCATATCCTGGCCCATGGTACTCGACCATTAGTATCGCGTGGTTTGTCTATCATGGTGCAAGGGGAGACGTCGCATTCGCGATTCACGAACTACATGAGATATATGGGCCCGTCGTCAGGATCGCGCCGGACGAGCTGTCCTACACACAATCCGAAGCATGGAAAGATGTATACGGACCTCACGGAGGCACTGGCTATATGGAAGACCCATCGCAGACCTTCACGAAGAACCCGGCGCATCCAAATATCATGGTTGCTCCTTGAGAGCAGCATATGAAGCTCAAGCGACTCCTTTCGTATGGATTTTCAGATAAGGCCCCAAGGGAACAGGAACGTTTGCTCAACACATACACTAGGGAATTCATCAAAGGCCTTAAAAGTCAAGGCACTCATGCGGTCGATCTTGTCAAATGGTTCAATGTCAGTTGCTATACGCCCTCGATTCACGCCTTGCAGGATGACCCATGTGTTGACACTCCCAGTTCATAACGTTTGATATCATTAGCGACCTCACGTTTGCCAAATCCTTCGACTGTCTTTCGAGCTCGGAATATCATCCATGGGTTGCCATGATATTTGGGGTGACAAGATACGCCACATGGATCCGGGCCTTGAGTCGATTAGCGCCTGGTTGCGTCGAGATGCTGCTTAGTTTGATCCCTAGAAACATCGCCCGTGAGCGTAACGCTACCTGGGCCATGGCTCGGGAGAAGATGTTTCGGCGAAGAGAAAGGTCTCCAAAGCACATTGACTTCGCAACATATCTCCTTAGGGCGGAACAAGCACGAAATCTTGATATGGAGGATCTGGTTAGCAATGCACCAATCCTGGTGGTTGCTGGCAGTGAAACGAGGGCCACATTACTCTCCGGTGCTGCATACTATACCGCAAGTCACCCTATAATCCATAAGCGCCTGGCAAGAGAGATTCGAGACCAGTTCAACCGCGTCGATGAGATCACTCTTGCCAGGCTGGGAGACCTCAGGTACCTTCATGGCCATCTTGGACGAAAGTTTGCGTATCTACCTTCACGCCAACAGCAACCACCCCCGTTTGCTTCCCCCGGAGGGTGCTACAATTTGTGGTCGATTCGTTCCCGGAGGCTCTTTGATTGGTGTTGGTCATTATTCTTGTTTCCGCTCAAGCAGCAACTTCGCTGATCCTGACGACTTCGTGCCTGAGAGGTGGCTTAGCGAGGATATTAAGTACGCCAGTGATAGGAGGGAAACCTTGCAACCTTTTGGTACTGGAATTCGCAGCTGCATTGTGAAGAGGTAAGTCTTAAAATAACCTTGAGAAGAGTTAGAAACCTGTAGCTGACCTATATGCCAGTCATGCGTACAACGAGATGCGTCTCATATTTGCTATCTTGGTGTTCGAATTTGACGTCGAGCTGCTTGAGGAGTCCTCGATGTGGGAAAGACAACAGGTGTTTACAACTTGGCTCAAAAAGCCCCTTATGGTACGGCTACATCGGGCGAAGGTGGCCAGATACCAGGCAGAGGTGTAACACTAAGACATGGTCATGATGAGAGAAAATTGGGCGGCCGAGGGATTGATTGAAATCAACCAGATTGGCTCCAGTCTCAGGACAGTGCTCACACTGAGACTCCAGCAATCTGAACTTAACGGGACCATTAACAAGAACGAAACTGTGCTTCTGTGCTTCGTAAATTTACTTTGAAATATGTGATAATGCCTATGAAGGTGCCCAAAATTATTGTAAGCTAGGTCATGTGTTGATTACAACCCCGATAGTAGATCCTTTGGCACCTTGAAACCCAATGCACAATGCGAGTCAGATCAGAATAGCCATGCCTTGAGCGCTCTTTCCAACCACCATATTCTGCAGCTGGAGATGCTGTATTTGTTTCTTTTGAACTGCATCGATAACCGTTACAGCTGCACTGGTGGTGCCATTTCCTGGAGCCAGCGCGTAGACGAAGTTGCCGGCAGCTTTGAGATCAATGAGACCCTGGTCGCCATTAGAGCCGAGCTCGATGATGCTCTTGACACTTGCATCCGTCAAAGACATCTCCACCATTCTGTTCAAACCCGCATCCGTGACAAAGGCTGAGTTCGATGCCTTGGAGAAGGTTCCCCAGCAGGTAGCCTTTTGTCCGTCGATGGCACCCTTCGCCTTGACCGTGGCGATTTTGGAACGTTGATCAACGGATAAAACAGCAGCACCAAATGATGCGTCTGTGACAAACACGTTGTTAGACTCGGGAATGTTGAATGATCCAAATAGAACAGCTGTTCCAGCCGGTGAAGAGCGTTGTGGTTGCTCAGCTACTGCTGCGTGGCCAGACATTTGGCCCACTTGGTAGGAAGCAAAGAAGCCGGTATTGTTCTTGACTGGATCACCCTTCACCGTAGCATACAAGCTTTTCTGATCGTCAGAGAAGAAGACTTGAGAAATAGTGTTGGTTGGTCCGACTGGCGGGGTAGTTTGATTCAAGGCTATGGCGCGGAGACTGTCCATTGGGCCCATGCCAGAGTCGGAAAACGATGCGCACGAAATTCCAGCCTTCGCACCAGTAGTTCCGACGCAAATCAGGTGGTTTCTCTCTGAAGCAGCGACGGTGTTGGGAAATTCGCCAGGGACGGGTGCTGGCTGCCCAATCATTGTGAGTTTCGTCGGGCTGGCGGGTTCGATCTTGAACATGGCAACAGTATTGGACCCAGCATTGATGGTGAATAGATACTGCGAGATGTAGAGTCAGCCCATGGAAAGCATTTCGAACTCACAGCCTACTCACGTTTCCAGCTAATGTTACAGCAGACTGAGAGACCAGGCCATCAGGTGCAGCTGGTTGATTTGTCATGCTATTGACAGAGGACATACCAGAGCCGCCAGTGGAGGTGATGGTCCCTTCAGACAAGTGACCGTCTGATCCAATCGGCAAAGCGACAATGGCATTGGCTTGGTCATTGGTGATGAAGTAGGCTGCTCTGCCGGACTGCATCTTGCCGCTGATGCGATCAGGAGTCCCGCATGCTCTGGATGCAGCCACAGACACCAGTCCAAGCAGGCAGGATGCAAGCACCGGTGGTCCCAAGTACATGATAGAACGATTGGATTGGATGGTGGGAATGACGATAGAAGAAAGCGAGGGCCTGCACTCGGGAAATGTAGGAGATGCTTTAAACTGTGATTTAGGCAATGATCTGGGCAATGAACATGCTTGGGAAACATCTCGTACTTATAGAATCCATTTCCGTTCTAGATTTGATAAACCAGCCAATACTTGTCACAAATTCTCGTCCAGAAGCTGCAATGGTTGGAATGGAGGACATAACCCGTGTAATCGAAATTACCATTTTTGGACAAGACGATTCCAGAGCGCGGGTTGGATCGAAGGATTCTGACTAAACTGGCTGGCTTAGACTGTCCAGCCTTCCTTGTGAATGGAGACGGTGTCGCGGATCGTAGTATCAGCTTCGTCTGATCCATTTGTGGGAGCTAACCACAAGAGGAAACTCTGATATTCTCATCGCGCTAGATGAAACAATGAAAGCTGCTTGATTTTCGGCTGAACTGCCGAAGCCACCCACATACCCCAAACCTTGAATTTGGGTGGCTTCCACCCCTTGCTTACACGGTGTTCCTCACACGGACGTAGTTCAGGGCGTATTTATCCCTCTATCCCGCGGATGCTATACAAGCCTATCACACTGTACATTTGATTTCTCACAACACGAACCGACCAGACCTTACAAAAGATCGAACCATGAGCAGCAAAATCTTCAAAATCTTCAATCCGGGAGGTCAGTGCCAAGTTTGCGCGAGTGCTACCCAGACTCGCGAAAATCTAGCCCCTGGCTTCAACTAAGTTGACGTACGTTTTGCAGCCCCAAAGGAAGATCCCGTACAAAAACGTCGAGCACAACTTCGGCGTGCTCAGAAGTAAGATCACCAATATCTCTAGCAAAATCACGGAGTGAAATGCTGAATGAATGTGCAGATCTTATCGCGATCGAAAGGAAATTTATACCAAGTCATTGGAAAAGGAAGTCACACAGACAAAGACCCGAGAAGCCGAACTCACTCGTCAATGCGAGCAATATCGTGTTACAATTCGACAACTTACGCAAATGCTAAGGCATCATGGAATCGATCTCCCCAACGGCTTGGAGCTTGATGGAATTTACGGACAATATCTCTCGCATACTCCGCTGCTCGATCAGCTCTCTCCACCATGGACACCAGAGGAGTCAATATCCTCACAGCCGGCGCAGAACGGCACGGATGTTCTACATGCGACAGATGCCCATCGATCTCCAAGTCAATTCTTGTCAAGCGAAGAGAGCCAAGCCAGTGCAGTCCAAGACCCGCCCGTCTCGCACGTCAATGAATGGCCTTCATGGAATATGTCCTTTAAGGATGTTACGAGAGAATCTTCAGCACTTGTGCCCTCTGCCTCTCGTTTATGTGGGCTTGACCACACATTGGTTGGAATGGACTTTGTCCTGACGTAAGATTTCAAGAGTTTTCGTTTGGAGTTGAATTCGTGACTGATCTTTCACCTCAGCATTGAGAACCCTTGTCTCGGACACCTTCATGGCGATCTAGGCAATCCACACAAGCCGACAGGTCATGCTCTGACAACTTCGGCACAGCTGCTCTCCATCACAGCCATGTCAGCGGAGATTCCCAATCGTATGGGTTTACCGCCCTACGAAAAAGCCCCAAAAGAGCTTCTCAATCGTTTGTTGGATCTGTCGTCATCACTGTGCCCGGAAGACGAAATCACGCCTACTCAAGCTTGGGAATACATCCGTGCTCAGACGAATTTCGGTGGTCTCGAACTGTACAAATTTCAGGCTCTCGCTGGGAAACTACGGGAGGCAGTGAAATGTCACGGGTATTTTGGTTCTGCTGCATGACGCCAGACTATGATGCTGACCGTGGTGGCAGGTTTGGAGCGGTGATCGATCGAGCGCTCTTCGAAAGTTTGGTGCACAATGTGTTCGTAAAGTAATATTGATGCAGCTGGATAAAGCGGCTCACCTGCCACTCGTTCCAACTTGGATACAACATACGTGAGCGAGGGAACCATCCGCCTTTTCTTTGCAGAAAGAATCATTGGGGGACATCAAATGCGTATTGCACAGCTTGAATACACAAGACACTTTGAAAACGTCGCCATGGAAGAATTAGAATTGGTACTTTTATTCATGTTGGTGTCCTCATCGTTTCTTCCATCCACCGCAGTAATGATGTGGTCAGATTACTCATGCGACCATTTCTGATTCATGCTTATTCTTCTTCCCAAACAGCTTGCGAATACTGCCCCGGAATGAGCTCGGTGGGTCGGTAAACTGTGCCTCGTATGCGTCAATGATAGGCTTGTCCCAGATAAGATCTGCCTCGGCGGCAGGAACAAAGCGCGTCCTCTTGTACAGCTTCCAAGTCGAGAAAGTGATGATGCCCACGAAGATCATGGTGTAGTAAGAGAAGAAGGTCAGGGTATCCCAATGGCCCGGAAGGAAGGTAGCGTAGCCGAAGCAGGTGACCATGAATGTCATCCACACGATGCCGATGTAGGCGCAGTAAGGCTGGAAATAACCATAGTATGGTAGATTTCTCCGGATGATGCCTTGGGCATTGCAGGCTCTGTAGAAGAAAACATAAACAACGCAAATGATGACGTAGTTGAGAAGCTGCGCAGCCTGCGTCAAACTCTGCAACATTGTCACAACCTTTGCCGTATTATTGGAAACCTGCAAGAATGACAACAATGGGAATAGCATGACCAGAGCGAACGCCCAGATGGGAATGCCATTCTTGAGACACTTCTTGAAGATGGGCGGTGCCTGACCATCTAGGGCAAGACCGTAGAGACTGCGCATGGCGCAGTAGGTATAGGCGTTGCCGGCACTGAATATACTTGTGCAAAGAAGGGCGTTAATGATATGAGGAAGGACGTCAATGCCCATGTTCTTCAGAGCAATGACGTAGGGCGAGCCATCTGCGGTTCCGGCGCCAGCATTCTCGAGCTTTGGGTCATTGTAAGGCACCACAATGCCAATGGCGATGGCGCTGCCGATGAAGAAAATGCCGAAACGCCAGTAAACGGTCTTGAAACCTTGCTTGAGGTAGATACGGGGCCTTTGAGCTTCACCAGCCACCATAGAAATATATTCCGGGCCGACGACCGTGAAACCAGCAGAGAAGATGGAAGCCAGAAGACCTTGAAAACGCCCACGGTCGCCGGTATTGATATACTCGGCGAAAGCTCCCGGATTCTTCCAAGTTCTGAAGCCATAGGCATCGTGTTGAGGGTTACCGCCGACCATCGTTATGAAGGTGAAAGAGAACGCCATTGCGATGAGCAACAGCTTACCGCTAGCCAACCAGAATTCTGCTTCGCCAAAGTATTTGACGGCAACGACGTTGAGCAGCCCGTAGAGAACGATGCAAGCAACGCAGACGGCAGCTGCAGGAATGTCGTCACGCCAGAAAGTCAGAATCAAGTTGAGCGCAGAGATCTCGAACGGAATGAGGAATGCTTCGTAAAGGAAGAAGTTCCAACCCGCCATGAACCCAAGGGCTTCGTCCACCCACTTGCCGGCATATCGAATGAACGACCCGGTGATTGGCATGTAAACACACATCTCGGCCATACAGTTATTGACAAGACCGACCATGACAGAATGAAGCGTGTAGCCGATGAGCAGGCTGGCTGGGCCGCCACGCTGTAGGCCGGTGCCAATGCTAACGAATAGAGCTGTACCGATCGAGCCGCCAATAGCGATAAGCTGGATATGTCGGTTCGTCAAGTGTCGCTGGAGCTGGTCGACATTCTGAGTGCTGACATGGACTTCTCCGCTCTGGCGAAAGGAATTGGAGATCGAACCGCGCTTCTCGTTGGGTGCGCTGTCGTCGCTTCGTGTGTTGGTCCGGTTTAGAGCGCTGATGGCACCTTTGTCCTCACTTGCTGCCGCCATGATGGGAGCAAGAGAGATTCAACCCGTTGGGGCAGTGTTATGGGGAAGAAGAAGATGTATGAAGTTAGGACATGTGGCTCGAGGAAGGTGGTGCGATGTAAGCGGGAGTCCAGTTGCGCAGACGACGAGTGGTTGAAGTTTGGGAGGGACTGAGGAAATTAGGGATGGCAAGATATAAGAACACTGCAGATAAAACAGGTAGATAGCAGGGAAAGCAAGAGTAACCAGGCACGGGGGATACACGGCGAGACGGTCGGAACGGGGAGGGCCCTCAACGGCCAACGGGGGCTCCAGTCTCCAGCATACGGTCCCGCGCGGTGGTCCACTCGTTCGGTCCACTCAGGGTCCCTTAAGCACCTTTGGAAAAGCAAGATAGCCAACCAGAAGGCACGCAAACACGAACACGCAGGGTACAGGTATATAGTGTACTGATAATCTTGCAACAGCGCACTTCGTACACGCTTTCCGGCGCCTGTTGCAATGTACTTCTACGGATGCCCAGCCCTTTCAGCCGGCAGGGACAGTAAGCTAGGCTGGGAATAGCTTGATAACATGGGCATGGGTAGCGAGGGTCGGGGGTTGACAAGGACACGCAAGGAGCGATGAGGGACGAGGGATGATGGGTCGCATTTAGCTGCGCGCCATTGGCGAAAACACCGGCAGGCGGAATATGCCAAGTCCAGCTTGTCATGGACCGCTCGCAATGCGCAGGCACGATTCCAACCATTAAAGATATGTGGGCTGACGTGCCTTTGTCCCCGTACCCGATTCATTCGCACCAACCCGTTTCTCTTCCTGTTGACTGGAGTGCGCCGTAGAGTTTCATCTACCCCACACCACATCGTCATCTTTCAGGGTTACCTTGCGTTTCCAACAGGCGCTACAAGCGACGTGATTGCACAATCTTAGGTCTGGAGTCGGCGGTGTCATTTGCCGTTGCGACCATTGGACTTTGTTCCATTTGACTGGCGGGCTTCTCCAGGCACCACGTGCAGTACTAAGCAGGCATTTTAAAGCGAATAGCCGTCGGGTAGTAGTACTGAGTTCGCCCGCTCGTTTCATGCGAGGTATCAGCGGGGCCTTCAACAGCCAGCGAAAGCTGATCGCGTTTGGGGGTTTCCCATTCAGATCTTGTTATGAGTATCGACAATGCAATGCTAGACATTAGCAAGCAGTTCAATCGCGGTATGCGGTGTATCATGAACTACGCGGCCATTGTGCCTCAGAAAAAGGTGCCTAGAGATGCCGCATCGGTCGTTGGACCGGACACACGGGCAGCCGGGTTGACCTGCTCAGCGTGCCAACATATCCATTATCGAGTCCCGACTGCGCGACTTTTTATACGAGCCACCGGATTGGATGATACGCACGGGGGTGGAGGCAGAGCTGATGAACCTCTCCCGATCCCATGTTTAGGGATGGCGTGGCGATGTCTGAGCGGTGTCCTACAGGTCGCAACGCGCAACGCGCCTACAAAAGACGAAGGTACATACTCTGCCTCTGTACCCGCAGAATCCTGGAAAGTGCATTTGTCGACATTGAACTCGGTATTCCGATACCCATCTCTCGTTTGGAGCGATTGGTCGTAGAAGTTTCCGACAAAACTCAGCACAATATTGGGCTGCCTGTCTGCAGCCTTGCTCACGCCGAGATCGATGCCGTGCTGCCGTAAGTGGGGGACCGCCGCCGCCGTAGCGTGTGTGTGGCCAGCCAACAAGCCTGAAATTGTACTCCACAAAGACCTCATTCAGCTCTTGGAAGTTGGCTAGGGGTTGGAACGAACAAAAGATAAGATAGCATGTCGAAAGTAGACGCGTGTAGTCTGACAGACGTGCCCGAAGTTGAGATAAAGATGAGGCTAGGATCGCCTGAGAGCCCGAGATAAGTGCGAGCTTCTGTAGTCCTAACAGCTGACGAGCATGCGTTATTCGATAAGCTGCTGGTACCTGTGGTGAGTAAGGTAGTGGATGCATTGCGGCTTGGAGCACATGGCAGCGCCTCCCGAAGCCGAACCGACGAACACAGCCGCCTTATCCTCCTAGGTACATGCAGGCGCCGTGTCGGACTAACAATTCGAGTGATTCCTTCCGGGCCGCGATGCCACGGTATCTTCATTCTTCTTTTTGCCAATGAGTCCCTGAACTTCTAACTTCCCAAAACACATCCAACCTACCCATAGATCGAGCATTGACACTGCAACTCTTGATTCCTCCCTGTAATCCACTGCGACGAGTGCTGCCACTCCTTGTCTTGCCTGTGTATGTAGATAGGGTGACTCCGTTAGCCCCCTGCACTTCGGATTGGCCCTTGATGACGGCAGTAGCTAGCGAGGCAGCTCAAGGCGGACCAAGACCCCAGACAGGTGCTGTCTCTCCGGCAAGACACTCAATTACCTCCAAAACCTCGTTCAGCTGCGGCGCAACCAATGTCACGCGACGTACATGCGATGATGGTCTTGGGTCGCCACCCGCAGCGAAGGAATGAGGCAGTGAAACCTGTGCGCAGGCGCGTCGACCCCCGCAGCAAATTCAGTATCATTGATACGGAATGCCTTTTACAGAATCAGCCTCACGCGGGGAATTGAGAGCCGATCCATAAGAAATTGCCTGTGCAGACTGGAGTGCCTAAAACCACTGGCAAACAAGAACAATGCCTCGCTTCAACGTCCCCAACGCCTGACCTCCACCCCCGCTAATCTTCTTCTCATGATCGTGCCTCCACCTGTCGATGCTGACCGTGGAGCTGAAAACGCGGGAAGGGGTGGGGAACCCGGATGTAGAGTACAAACAGGCTGACCAGCCTGGCTATAACATGCACTAGCGCAGCACAATAGTCTGGGGAAATTTATTAATGACGTCGGCAGTCATAGAGCAGGCGGTTTACTTTACATAAAGAATCAATATCTTCGTTATTCTAGAGAGTAGCACTCATTTGCGTTTGCCTTACCTGAAACCCCTATTAGTGCGCGATTTATTGCCCCTCCACGCCACTTTTACCTATTCATATATACTAATACTAAAAACATATTAATTAACGCAAATTATCATATAAATTAATTATTAATAGCTTTAGAAGACCCTTTTTTCGCTAAAATCTATATACTATCCTTCTTTTTATCTTTATAGGGTTAATTCCTCTTAAGTAAGTATATTAGAGCACTATAGGGGGCTAAAACTATTACTAACTATATTAATTTAAAGTCTATAATATTATTATTATCTATCTAGCTAGTATTATTAGTAAATTAATATATATATTATTATAAAATCTAAGTATAAATTAATTATTAGTATTATTAATAAGTCTCTTTTTACTTTATAATATTTATATAACTATATCCTATCTTCTAGTAGTAAAATACCTTAAATATATTAATACTAGAGATCCTATTATTAAACCTATTTAGTAATATAAAGTATATATAATATAGCCCTCTTACTATCTATCCTCCTCACTAATACTATATTTAATTAAAATTATACTAATATTATAGAGTAGATAATACTAAAGCTATTAAGTAGTAAGTAATAAGCTTAGCTAAAAGAGTTACTACTTATCTACTACTTTAATAATAAGTTAATTATAAAGTTTATTAAGTATAATATTATAATAATTTAAATCTATTATTAATAATAGGAAGTATCTAGAGATATACTAAAACTATATTAACTAATAAGTTCTAAGTATTATAAAATATTACTAATCTATAAAGAGGTGATCTTTAAGCTTTTATATAATAAAACTAACTACTACCTTAATAAAGTTTAAGGTTTTCTTATAAAAGAGTTTAATTTATCTATATCTATATTAGTAATCTCTTATTACTTTAAAAAGATCTAATAGAAGAAGAAGAAGATTTAATATATTACTTAGTAATAAAACTAAGCTATATAAGAAGTATATATTATATTAATCTATAACTATACTACTAATGTATTTATTTTTATTAATAAGAGTAATATTAATTATTAAAGTAATACTAAATATATAAGTTAGGTACTAAAAAGTATAAAGCTATTAAAGTAGAGTATTATAAAAAGAGGTATATAGCACTATATCTTACTAACCCTTACTATTAATAATCTTCTTAATTATATTATTTATCTTAGATATATAGATACTAATAGCTTCTTATATTAAATTAAAAACTTTATATTACTAAAAATAGAGAAGTTTTCTAGCCTAAAGTTAGTCTTAATTATAAATAATATAGTATAGTATAACTAGAAGTAGTTAGAGGATACCTATTAATAGTATAGTGTTAAGTTACTATACTTACCTATATACTTACTAGATTTTAACCCTATTAAGGCGTTCTTTAGTAACCTTAAAAACTACTTATAGAGGTAGTATATAAAGTATAAATAGATTAAAGTAATAAATACCTTCTTTATAAACTTTCTTTATAACTATACCCTTAAAGTAACTAAAAATATTAACACTATCTTATATTACTTTTATTACTATAATATTTATATTAAAATAAATAGAGATATTAATAGAGAGGAGAGCTTACTATAAAGTTAAGTTTATAGCTATAGTTATATTTAACTTTAATACTATTAAGGGCCTTTTTACTTAAAAGAACGTAATATTAATATAAAATAAAAATAATCTAATCTTAATAGTTAGTTAGCTTTATAACGCCTTAATTATAGTATATTTCTCTTTAGCTATAGTATTAGAGGTATATCCTATTTATTAGATAAATTACTACTAATTATTAAAGTTAAGATCTTTATATTTATATAAAAAAGTAGGAAAAAACCCCTCTCTACTTATTAAAGCTTACTATTATTATTATTATTAAGTAATTAAGTAAGAGAAGTAGTAGGAGAGTGAATATTATTAATCACTTTAATTAGAGGGTCTTATTTAATAGTATTAGCTAGAAGTATTATATTATCTAGAAATATTATATTATCTACTTAAAAATCTATTAGCTTTTAATATTATAAAGGGGTAGGTATAAACTATAATTAGTTATTAAATCTATAATATTTCGCTTAATTAGAAATTATTTAATTTTACCTCTAATTATCTCTATAATACCTATAGGGATATTATTTTTATTAAACTAATTAGTTAGTACTTTTTAAAAGGATTTAAGTTAGAAATAAGCCTATAGAATAGCGTTAAGAGTAGTAAAGAGATTAATATCCTATTTAGTATCTCTAATCCTTTTTATTCTTTATAGATACTCTAGATATTTATAGAGAAGTTATAGTATAAACTTAATTTAAGGAATAAGTAGAGAAGAGGATAAAATTAGTAAATCCTATTTCTTAATATATAGTAGTATTAATAGTAGTCTTATTAGTAGTAGTATTAGTAATAATAACTAAGTAGAAGTATAGTAATTATAATAAGGATAAGTTAGTAATATAAAGTTATAGAATAGTAATAGTAATAGTATATTAACCTAATTTATAATATAGAAACTAAAAGAGGGTAAATTAAGCCTATTAGTACTACCTCTACTACTTCTACTACTATTTACCCTCAGTATAACCTCACTCTATAGCTTAGATTTACTCTTATAGAAGTAGTTATTATAGTATAAAGTTATATTAATAATAATATTCTCTAGAGGCTTATTAATAGTTATTTCTCTATTAACTATAGCCTTAACTTAAGTTATAAGATATTATTTATAGATCTAAAAATAAATAAGTAGGCCTAATAAAGTAAAAAGATAAATAATATAGTAGTTACTAATAATACTATTATAATTATTAAAGTACTTAACTCCTAACTTATACTTATAGAAGGCTTAGATCGCTTAATATATATCTTAAGTCTTCTTCTATCTTAACTTACTAGTTAATAATAAGTTACTCTATTACCTCTATTAACGTAACAGTTTACTAATATTACTAAATCTAATAGGAATAGGCTTAATAAAGTTATTATTCTAATATAAAGTTTATAAAGTTATACTAAGTTATAAAGGTATCTTAATAGAGTTTTAAAATAGTATTACTCTAACTAAAGGGGTTATTTAAGTAGAACCTATACTAGATAGTATTAAAGATAACTACTAAAATTTATAATAATAGCCTATAAAGATTAGTATATACTAGTTAAGTAATTTTAATATAGTAAAAGTAATAATCTTAACCTATAATAACTTATTCTTCCTCTTATTATTCTTAATAGTATTACTAATCTATCCCTAATACTTAAATAGCTATAAGTCCTAGTTATTAAGCTTTTAGTAGTTAATATAAAATATCTCTTTAGAGAATATAGCTTAATAATTTAAACTAGAGAAGAAGGTAACTTAGGTAGAGTTAAATATAAAAAAGTAATTACTATACTATAAAGTACACTTATAATAGAAGTTTCTAATTATATTATAAATAATATACTTAGTTTAGTTATCTATATTCTCTTATTTAATCTCCCTAACCTTAATATCTAGTTATATCTTAATACTATTCCTAGAAATCTTAATCTCTATATAAACTTAAAGTTCTATAAGAAATAATAGTAATAGTAATAATTATAATAGAAGTAGTAATAAATATTCCTTAAAAGGATTATTCTTTTTAGTAATAAGATTAATTAGTAGCTCTATAATAGTCTTAATAATAGCCTTAGTAATAGCCTTAATAATAACCTTAGTATTATTAACTTCTAGCTATTATATCTCCTTAACTTTATTAATACTATTATCTATTACCTCTAGTACTAATAAGTTATACTATTTATCTATAAAGTTTATTTATAGCTAAAGCTATTAAGTAATAACTTTAATTATAGGTTTATATATACTACTACTAATATAAAACCCTCTTCCTCTTATATTTACTCTACTTTAAGAGTTCTAATTACTACTATACCCCCTATTAATTAGGCTAGCTTTACCTCTCTTAGAGTTAGTAGAGGAGTTTATTATCCTTTTTATAGTTAGCTAAAAGCTCCTTATTATAGCTATTTTATTAAAAATAATATATTTTAAGTTAGATTAAAGTTAATATAGTATAAACTCTCTCTTATAATCTTCTTCTTAGAGAACTAAGGTAAGTAAGAAGGATTTTTATATTACTAGTCTTATTAGTAGAAATCCTAGTTTTAAGGAGATATTCTCACTTTTATATAATACTACTAGCTTTAATAACTATACTAGTTATATAGAAGCTAGATTATTATTATCCTACTCTAATATTATAATATTATACCTATATTACGCTCTAAATAGTATTAAAAAGCTTAAATTATATTAAGAAGTATATTAATTAATATTAGTAGCATTATCGTTAATAGCAAAAAGTAGTATAGAGGGGCAATAAATCGCACACTAACAGGGGTTTCAGGTAAGGCAAACGCAAATAAGTGAGCATAGATAAGTTAAAGAATGCATCTCTGGGAATAGTCCAGGCCCAAATTTAGGGGACATTATCAGTTGTGGGGCCGTCCGAAGTCTCCTCTGCTGCAATGCGCCAAAGGGCGGCTTCCACGGCGTGCTATGCCGACCGATCTGACAGCTGCCTTCCTGAAGAAGAGGGTCACGTGGTCGGAGTACGGAGCCAAGTCCGACAATAAACAGGCCTCCAAGGGCCGTCAAGAAAGCTTGATGATAGTGGCTAAAATATGGATGTTACGGATAGCCTACATGGCCACAAAACATCAGTTCTCACACCGGACTCTGACACAGCCCAGCCGGTCTACGTTCCAGGACATCTGGGGGTTATCGCAACAACACGACCAATCAGACACGGTACATTCCAAATATGTCCACCACGGAAGCGCTTCCTGTTCGGTTGCCCTTGTCATCAACTGCTTGCGATGGGTTCTTCATCTTTTGTACATGACTGGCGACTTGAACCCTAAACACCGGAGATGGCTCGTTGATTTCTCGTCTTTGCTGTCACACACTAATCATACGGAGTTGCAAATACCGAGCCGATGACTTGCACACCAACACTCGACATCACCATGACTATGCAACACCATGACCACCACGACCCACCGAAGCTGTTCGAAGCTCAACTTAGAAGACCACGGGCGACCTCTCATTGACACCATCCTTTGGCTTACAAGCTAGCCCCTCGGTTTGCCCGTCAACCCCGGGCGCGGCTAAGCCTGGTTTAACCAAGTGGTATTCGCCAATCCCTGGCTGCATCCCGGCAGACCCGAGTAGCCGTCGTACCCTCAAAGCGACGGTTCTTTTTCACTCTCCAACTGGTGTCAAGGGAAGTCTGATCCATCTACTCGAAAGCATGGCCACACATCTCCGGGATCGCGAGCCAGACCCGGACCCGGACCCAGACCATGATCGGCAAACAGAAAATGCAGAGAAGGGAGATACGCCCTGAATTAACTCCGTGTTATGAGTGAGCGGCGGAGTGACGCCGAAGTCTTTTAGCTAGATCGACATGGTTGTGCGAGCTATGCCTACTGTATGAAGTAAAAATGGGAGAATCCTAGCTGGCATCGTCCGCAAAATTAGCCCCTAATCCAGTGATAAGGAGGTAATTATGAGTTTGCTGATGTAGCGCAGATAATAAAGAACTTCTTAGTAAACATTAAGTCAAAACCTTTAGGAAGTTGGTAGTGCTGCTAGAACTCTTTTCTTGGCAGTTTCTGACCTGCCCACCTGTTAGCTTCTTTTACAAGGCCCCATAGGTGGTAGTGCTAAGCACGTGTAACTACGATAACGCTCGGTAATTTGAACCAAAAGTAGGTCGATTTCGCATTATATGAAGTTCAACACAAATGCGGCTGTCGTTTGCGCCAGTATTCGTATAAGCAGCATTGAGTCACGGAACTTCACAGCTGCCAAACCGTACAAATTATAACACCAAGAGCCAGTTCAGCTGAGTGCAATATGTGGCTGGTGACTTGAAACTACTGAGCTGCAAAGGAAATGAATACCTAGTACTTGCTGCAGAAGGTGCATAACGTGCAACGCCATTGATTTATCGCTGAGCATCTCATGAACTGCTACCAAAATACGGTGTTCTATCGAAACGGGCACTTCAAACACACGAGGATAAACAGATTAGCCTCGATACTTTCATTCATTGAAAGAGAAAAAGGACACAAGTCAATTTCTTTCGAATGAAAACGAAGATGAAATGTTGATGCCACCTTGATTCATGCTACTAACTCTACTCTACATCAACCTGCCAGCATGTATACCTCCAGTTATCAAGATGTCATCTGAGGTGTGGTAGGCGCTCGCGTTTGACAGCAGGTACACCACAGGAACCTTCAGATCAGTGCGATCACCCATTCGCCGCATTGGTGGCTCTGTGTTCATTATTTCTCCAAGATGGGGATAGCGGTTACACAAGTCCAGCGTCATGTCAGTCGCCATGTATCTGCGTATCATGTTAGTATTCACAGGCTTTCGAGACGACACAGAATAATGTATGACAGACCCTGGAGAGATGCTGTTCACGCGGATACCGCTCGCAGCAAGCTCGACACCGAGAGCTTTAGCCAAGGCAACCACTGCACCCTTACTGCAGCAGTAGTCACTGGTTGTTTGGCCTTTGCTCGCGACGTACGCAGCAATTGATGCTATCATGACGATTGAGCCTCCGCGCGGGTTGAAATCGGTTGGATCTTGGCTAGCCATCTGAGCAGCTGCTAGCTGCGCGGCATAGTAAGTACCGAGGACATTAATGTTCATGCATTTGGCCACGGACTCGGGGCTTCTTTGCAAGAACGGCTCGTCGGGACAAATGCCAGCGGCAGTGACACTACGATGCGTAAGACCCAGAGAAGTTCGCATTTTAGAGCAAGGATGACTCACAGTCCATCGATTCGACCGAAGTCCTTGACAATGTTGCTGAATGTCTCTTTCAAAGTTTTGTAATTTGTCACGTCGCTCCTTAGAGTGGCGAAGCCTTGTCAGCCACGTAAATTTGCGCCACGAATCGCAAGTGATGCCTACCTATAGTACTTGATCTTGATTTCGTGCGCTTTCTCAATTTGATAGAAGTGATCATGGGGCTCTTGGGCTGCATCAAGAATGGCGATATTGCCTCCCACTTCGGCGACTGCCAACGCAAACGCTAACCCGAGCCCACGAGCTCCGCCTGTGATTACAACGGTTCGCCCTTTGAGAGACAGAAGATCGTGCACCGAGTTACTCAAGTAACGGTTGACATCAGCCTTTGGCTGAGGAGCATTAACGATGCTGGATGCCATGTTTTCGTATCGGGAGAGATGCGATACAAATTGGCTGCGAGGTCGAGACAACGGGTCGAAGTCGATGTTGGCTTCTGAACCAAGAAGAATGCGAAAAGTATGTAGAAGAGAACAAACGGATGAAGGTTCCACTTCAATCAAGACGGATGGAATAGTTTAGGAGTACAAGACCATATGATCGAAGGTTGGGCTGACATGCAACTCTCCGGACCCGAATCCCGCATTCGTTTCCACGAGACATGTGATCAATTTCATCGGCATTATTGAGCAGTTCAATGACCGGAAATTGTCATCAAATGACAATGCGATCATATGGGCGAGGAATAGCTACTGGTCCGATTTCAGTATCGTGGCCGGACGCCTAGTCCCGATGCCCACAGCTACGGATTTGATGTCCGAGCACCCCACACAAGCCGGGCGCCGGTCGAAAACTAGCGGTCATGACAACCCGACAACTGGGAAGCACCTTAGTGACAATTTGTGGTTTAAGGAGAAGATAACTCAAATAAAGCCTGGAAGACAATACTTTTATTGCATGCGTAGCCTTGCGTCTCGATGACTTGCCACTGAATGAACGAGGAATAGATCTCACCGCCAAGCCGTCTCATCTCGATCCAAGCAGATATCGTGTAACGACGTACAACCCGCCCAGACATGTCTCCATCAACGAACCAGTGCAGATCTCACAGCGAGAATGTCCCCTCGGGACAAATTCCATCACCCAACGGAAACAAACCAAGCTTTGTGCCACCGCCATCTGCGCCAAACGGATACGTCAATAGCCGGTTGAAGGGCTGGAGAGAGACTTTGAACGACGACGACCTTGCTGTGCTTGCTCTACGGAACCTCATCTTCGATATCTGCAATCAGAATGGAGGTGGCCACGGGGGATCAGCGATTGGTATGGCCGCCATAGGGGTAGCCTTGTACAAGCATGTCATGCGCTACAATCCCAACAACCCCAGCTGGTTTGACAGAGACCGATTTGTGCTCTCCAACGGTAAGACATTGGAAGTATCTGGCGTTCATGACTGCACTGAAGCTGACAAAATGGTCAAGGCCACACCGCCATGTTTCTTTACGCACTGAATCACTTGGTTGGATACGACGACTTTTCCATGGATGAGATCAAAGGGTACGGAAGCGCCAAAACAGACGGTTACAAGACAATTTGTCACGCGCACCCTGAAATTGAAGTTCCCGGGGTGGAAGTCACGACAGGCCCCTTAGGCCAAGGTATCGCCAATGCTGTCGGCCTCGCCATCGCGTCCAAACATCTCGCGTCGCGCTACAACCAACCAGGACTCGATGTTGTGCAGTCAAGGATATACTGCATGACCGGTGACGGTTGCCTTATGGAGGGTGTTGCCCTCGAGGCCATTTCTCTCGCCGGAAGTTTGCAGCTCGATAACTTGGTACTGATTTATGACAATAACCAAGTAACCTGCGACGGACCGCTCGACTGGATCAACACCGAGGATGTCAATGCAAAGATGCGCGCTTCGGGGTGGCATGTTTTAGAGATCGCCGACGGCAACCATGATGTTAGCGCGGTGGTCTCAGCGCTCGGATTCGCAAAGTCGTTGAAAGGCAAGCCCATCTTCATCAACATACGGACTGTTATTGGCCTGGGAACGAATGTCGCTGGTACTTTCAAGGCTCATCATGGTGCATTTGATGCCGAAAGCGTGGCCTTATCGAAGCGGTTAGCTGGACAAGACCCAACAGTTACGCATCAAGTCACCCAGTCGTCTCTGGAATACTTTCGTGAGCGAAAGGCACGCGGACAAGAGCTGGAATCAGAGTGGAACAGCATGCTGCAGAAATATGCATCGGCGTACCCGGAGAAGTCGTTGGAATTCCAGAAAGCCAGAAATGGCGACCGTGGAACCGAAGCACTTGAGATGCTTAGTGCAATCGAAGCAAGCCAGTTCAAGGGGCTAGCAACTCGTGAGGTCAACGGTGCTCTTCTGGAAAAGCTCTGGAAAACCTGCCCGACTTTGTTTGGAGGTGGTGCCGATCTCGTCAATTCCAACAAGGTCCCTTACCTCGAGTCCGACGTATGCCACCCATCTGTCAGCTATGCAGGGCGTTACATTCGATACGGAATACGTGAGCATGCAATGGCAGCAATTTCTAACGGATTGGCTGCATATGGGCCTGGCACGCTTTTGCCAATTACTGCAACATTCTTTATGTTCTACCTCTATGTAAGCTCCGAAGTGCCCCTTCGTAATTTGTCCTGCCTGGCTTTGAGCTGACAAAACATCGTCAGGCTGCGCCTGGTGTGCGCATGGGGGCCTTGAGCCATTTGCCGGTCATCCACATCGCCACACATGACTCTTTCGCCGAGGGACAAAACGGCCCAACCCATCAACCTGTTGAGATCGATTCCCTGTACCGCGCGATGCCCAATCTTGCGTATATCAGGCCTTGCGACGCGGAGGAAACGATCGGGTCTTGGATGCTGGCATTGAACAATCGCAAGGGCCCCACGATGCTGTCACTCGGAAGAGATCCGACTGGCGCAGTGCCGTCGACTGATCGATTTCAGGTTGCGAAAGGAGCATATGTCGTTGAAGAGATGGCTGGAGCTAAGCTCACCCTGGCCAGCTGCGGTACAAATCTCCACTATGCTGTCGAAGCCGCGAAGACGTTATCTGCGTCCGGCGTACCAACGCGTGTTGTCAGTTGTCCCAGCTTCAGTCACTTCGATGTACAAAGTGAGCAATATCGCCGTAGAGTTTTCCCTACGGACGGTACTCCAATCGTGAGTGTCGAGGAATATGTTGCAACGACCTGGGCAAGATACGTCACAGCAAGCATCAGCATGGTTTCTTACGGTTACTCCGCTTCTAACGCCAGCAACTATGATCGCTTCCAACTTGATGCCAAGGGCATTGTGAAGCGCGTGCGAAGATACCTAGAAGACCTCGGAGACGAAAATGCGAGAATGACCGGTTGGAGGCAAATTTAAAGTAGACAAAAGTAGTTGAACTTGTACCGTTTTCAAAGAATGCATGAAGCAGCGACTAAGCCTCGTTAATTAGAGACAGAGAAAATTTCAATGGCACATGAACCATCAAAATGGAACGAATCCAGTTCTGCAAAGAAGATCGCAATTACATATTTCGAGACGAAACCTCATCCTCCACGGCAGGGAAGACATAGTCTAACGCATTGAGTGCACAGTGAAAAACTACCGATAAATCAGCATCATCATTCTTAGTTGTTGAGACAGTAACCCAATTCAAGCACCTAAGTACAAATTATGAGATGACGAAGAGCGAATTAAGAGATTCATCTGAAATGACACCAGAAGCCCGATAACGGTACGCGATTTGTCGGCCTGCTACTCTGTTGCGGCTCAACAGCATCAGCTTTTCCGAGATCACCCCAAGCGAATGACAAAAGTCTCGGAGCCCGGCTCGCGTGCGTTGCGGGGCCTGCCAAACAAGAACTGTCGGTTGGACTTTCTGGAGGCACCGCTGTCGGAAGGAGAATCCCGAACCCCCAGAAATTGTAGACGTGTAACGGAACCTGAACGTACCGTTGTCCGTAGTACCCCTTCTGGTCAAGATCAAAGACTGCCATGGACTTCCAGACGATAGACGCTGCCTTCAACAAAATTTCGAATTCCGATTCCCAAAATGGCGACGCAGTGATCTGACAGCCAATTTCGGAGGGTATGACATCAGATCCATGTTCCTATGGCGAGCAATATGCCTAAAAGAAGCGACAGAAACCTACCATCTGACATCTCGTCTTGTTTACTGCCAACCGGGCTGCCTTTTGTTCTCGCCCAATCTTTGCCATAATTCGTTCGACCTAATAGCTACGCGTCGCTTGCCCAACCGCCCTATACGATGTCACAATACGCGAAGGAACTCAACGCCATCATCATTGGTGCCGGCCCTGCTGGCATTGCCATGGCTTATAAGCTAAAGCATGAATTGCATTTTGACGACTTCACAATTTACGAAAAGCTTGATGGGGTCGGTGGAACTTGGAGAACGAACACGTACCCGGGATGGTAAGCGTTCATGGACCTGATGCACCGTGGAAGACCCTAACGAATGTGTACAGCGGCTGTGACCTGAAGTCTCACCTCTACTCTTTCAGCTTCAACCTGAATCCGAACTGGTCCAAGGAGCTTTGCGAACAACCCGAAATTCTTCAATGTAAGACTGCCTCGACCGATCGGTAAGTAATGACCGACTAACGTGATGTAGACATGGAAGATACCTGTTCGAAGTTTGATCTGCACAAGCACGTTCACACCTCAATTGAGTGCATGGGAGCAAAATGGCACACCGATATCTCGAAGTGGGAGGTTAATCTGAAGGATCTCAAGACGGGCATTCAGTATTCTCGATATGCCTCGGTTCTCGTCTCCGCTGTGGGCGCAATCTCTTTTCCTCGAGATGTGAAATTTCCTGGGATGGAAAAGTTCAAGGGACATATGTTCCACACAGCGCGATGGGATCATGGAGTCGATTACAAGAACAAAAGAATCGCGATTATCGGCAATGGCTGCAGTGCTGCGCAAGTGGTGCCGGCTGTAGCAAAACATGCAGCTCTCGTTAAGCAATATGCCAGAAGCGGGCAGTGGTTCCATGCCCGCCCGAACAAGCAATATTCGGAGACGGAAAAGTTCATGTTTCGATGGATGCCTTT
This sequence comes from Colletotrichum gloeosporioides, assembly GCF_011800055.1. Classification (NCBI taxonomy): domain Eukaryota; kingdom Fungi; phylum Ascomycota; class Sordariomycetes; order Glomerellales; family Glomerellaceae; genus Colletotrichum; species Colletotrichum gloeosporioides. The sequence continues at coordinate 169,927 of NW_025544718.1, forward strand.
GTTGATGCGTTGGCTGAGGCTACAGATCTTTCTCGATGCCGACGAGGAGACCACGACATATTTCCCAACTCCTAAGGGACTGAAGGCTCGCGCAGAGACTGAGTCAGAATCGAAGAAGTACATCAAGTCGATCGCGCCAAAGAAATACTGGGATCACATTATCCCCGACTTTCCTCTCGGTTGCAAGCGTCGCATTTTCGACCCCGGCTACCTCGAAAGTCTCAATCTCTCAAACGTTGAGCTTCTTCCCGAGGGCATCAAAGAGATCACCGAGACCGGAATAATCAGCTCTTCTGCAATAGAAGACGACTTCGACATCATTGTGTTGGCAACAGGCTTCCAGGTTTCCCAATTCTTGACGCCGATGCACATTGTCGGCTCGACTGGCATCTCCTTACATGACCAATGGAGACAGTGCCGCGGTGCTCAAGCTTATCTTGGGACACACGTGCACAACTTTCCCAACCTCGCCATTTTGTTTGGCCCGAATACGTTCCCTGCGAACAATTCAGCCCTGTTCGCTTGCGAGACTCAAGTTGACTACGCCGTCAAATCGCTGTTCACACCACTCATTGATCACAAGGCTGCCGTCATTGAGGTCAAGCAATCCGCAGAGGATAGAGAGACTAACGCAATCCACAAATCTCTGCGTGATACAGTCTTTTCTGGGGATTGCTCCAACTGGTACATCGGAGACTACGGCAGGAACGCGGCGTCATGGCCTGGCTTGGCAAGATCATTCTGGTTCAAGACTTATTTCCCCGACTGGTCTGCATTCAACATGAGTGGGGGAAGTAGCCTATGGCCGTTACTTACTGTTCGTCGCTGGTTGAGCACAATGTCACCCATTTCGACGATCTTTGCGCTGGTGAGTCTCGCAGCAGCTATCAGCCGCTACCGTGGGCTGGTCGAAGGTGTTGCCATCGTGGGATACTTGGAGAGAGCCCTGCACGTAGGAATCTCGAATGTTTCGAAGTTGGCACAATGGTTATCAAACTAAGACTGAAGAAGGTCTAAGGAAGGCAAAAACGATGCAGAATTAGATCAATAGGTTGCCAACGTTGTTGAAAAATGTCTTGTATCACGAGACGATTACGCTAAATTGCCACTGCTATCGCGTGATACTCTCCTTCCCAGTGTCTGACCATCGGCACCCAACCAAACCATCTCACTAAAGGAGATCGGTTGGCCAAATCGAAGAACAATTCCTTCAACAGGAACACGCGGGAGCCACGTCTTTAGTTTTTTGGTTGCCAAAACGAGGTTTGGTTGTGCATTCTATTCTACCGAGGACGAAAGTAGCAGCAACTCGTTCTGGAACAGCCGCACATGTTGGTCGATACTCCAGGAATGTGGCTGTGATCGGAATTATGCTCCGAAGGGCTTTTTTGTTGCGTCAGTGTACACGGATGCGGGGTCGGGTGCCTTTCCCGGCCGCAACTCAAAGGAACAATCTTGTCTTGGCAAAGTTGGAGATCGCGGGGGGAGCGACACTAGCAATTCCGTATCCAGAAAATAACGTGCTGACGGAATTGCATACCACCGGCAAAAAGATATTCATTATGTCCAATGCGTGGAGACAATACCAAACGTATCAATCCCGCTCGGCATAGAAATAAGATCCATAAGGTCCAGGTTGATAGACGGACACTTGCGCAACTTGATGTTGATCATGAGCGTATATGAACTGCTGATTATCGATCTCTGTACTCGTATTATTATCCTTGTCTCTATACTCCGGTCAATTTTCCAAACTTCAATATGCACTCTACCGCCAAAAGTCAGGACACCAATGCTACTTACCACCGCAACGCTTTAGCAAAGGTATGTGAACGTGCCAATTCAAAAAACAGAAGGATGTCCACTGAAATGCGTGTCAACATTCAGCTCAACAACAATGAACTCTTCATCTCAGATGCATTCATTGGGGGAAAGTGGGTTTCGAAAACTGCGAAATTCGACGTCTTTGGTATGTGCCCTGTGAAGACCTCCAGGAATGGGAACTGACCCAAGTCAAGAGCCGGCATCGGGCACGAAGCTTGGACAGGTAGCCGATTGTGACCTGGAGGACTTCCGGAACGCGATTGAAAGTGCTCATCAAGCGCAAGCAGCTTTCTTCGAAGGGACGACGGGCACTTCGAGAGGAGCGCTCTTGCGAAGATGGTATGACCTCATTCTTGCCAACCAAGAGGATCGTAAGTATACCAGTCTAGACACAATTGTCGTTACCACCAATTACTGAATGCTAATGGAAACTGCAGTGGCGGCAATTCTCAGTCTCGAAAACGGTAAAACAATCGGCGAAGCCAATGGAGAAGTCGTGTATGCAGCGAACTTTATATCTTGGTTTGCGGAAGAAGCTACAAGAGCGTATGGTGTGACTATTCCTTCATCTACTCCTCATACTACGCTCCTCACTATCCGAGAGCCGGTGGGAGTTTGTGGGATAATCACCCCATGGAACTTCCCAGCGGCGATGATCACCCGGAAGGTAGGACCGGCTATTGCCGCTGGTTGCTCTGTCGTTATCAAGCCCCCAAGCGAGACGCCATACACATGTCTGGCTTTGACAAGGCTAGCGCTCGAGGCAGGTATTCCCTCCGAGTTGATCCAAGTTTGCCCTACCAAGAACCGCCAAGCAGCAACAGAGCTTGCTACGAATCCCTTGGTTCGAAAGATTAGTTTCACAGGGTCAACCGGTGTTGGCAAAATGCTGGCGAAACTGGCTTCCGGCACCCTTAAGAAAGTCAGCCTTGAGCTTGGCGGCAACGCTCCATTCATTGTGTTTGATGATGCCGATCTTGACCTGGCAGTGGAAGGCGCAATGTTCTGCAAATTTCGCTGTTCCGGCCAAACCTGTGTGTGGTAAGTCGGGCCGTTCTTTTCTTGTTCTTATCCATAGTTATGGATTGATTCGATCGAGATTGGTTCTGACCCATATCATCAGTGCGAATAGACTTTACGTCCAAAAGAGTGTAGCGAAGGATTTTACTTCAAGGCTGTTGAAGAAGGTCTCTGATTTGAAAGTCGGCGAAGGATTGGATCCCTTGACCACACAAGGCCCGCTGGTCAATCAAGCTGCCATTGAGAAGGTCAAAGAGCACATCCACGACGCAATCTCCAAAGGAGCCAAAGTCGAAGCAGGAGGACAGCCTTTGCAGTCTCCAGGTTTCTTCTTCCAACCCACAGTACTCTCGGGAGTTACCCAAGACATGATAGTGAGCAAAGACGAGACGTTTGGGCCACTTGCATCCGTTTTTGAGTTCGAAACGGAACAAGATGTGCTGCGCCTAGCGAACGACACCGAATTCGGCCTCGCTGGCTATTTCTTCTCGCGCGATATCAGTCGAGCCATGCGTGTCGCTCAGAAATTGCAGGTGGGAATGGTGGGAGTGAACACTGGTAAGATTAGTGCCCCGGAGGCGCCATTTGGGGGCGTGAAAGAGAGCGGATACGGTCGAGAAGGTAGCCTATACGGATTGGAAGAGTATCAAAACATCAAGAGCATTACGATTGGGAATCAAGATGCGAGGACATTGTGAGTAAATAGCTACTCAAAGTAGACAGTACACATGAAATCAAACCTAGGTATCTATGCAATTGCTAGATTGCTACTCATTGCTCCCTACTACACAGATCTTGTTGAATAACTCCGAACTATCCATCAAGCCAGGGAAGGTTCTGCTGCTCAATCACAGCTCCTATGTACTCCTGATTAGGCTCAGAGTTTAGAAGGACCGCGTGCAACGAATTTAGAAAGCGTGTTCACCACGGAGGATGACTTTGTAGACGTCTGATCCAGGCAAACAGTCCTCCGGTGGCTATACGAACAGGCAACTTTTTGACCACTGACCAATAACTCAGTCTGAAAGAATACGCAAATAACAAAAAGCCATTATCCCCAACTTCTCCACGTCGAAGTGCGGGGATCGGGGTGGTTGGAGAGAAGTGTGGGGTGACCCCTAGTGCGTGGGTCAAGACTCAACGGGGGTTGAATTCCGAGCGCTGAATCCATGTCAAGCGCGGGGAAACACAACGCTGAGCCTTTCGAGTCCTACTCCTCCATAGTAGACATTCTGCACACAGTTTATTGCACTCATCAGATGAACGAAAGCGAGAAATTGAAAGAGATAAATCACCAATATGGCCTCAGCAACGCAATCGGCAAACAAGAGGAAGCATGTCACCACAGCCTGTGTGCCATGCCGCGAAAGTAAAGGTACGCGCCGGAACCGACGGCCAGTTCCCATCCCTGGGGATCTTTCCACACCGGAAGCCCCTTCCAAGCATATACAATCAATTGACGAAGCTTAGTGTGATGGCCAGACCCCATGTTGTTCCAACTGCAAGCGGAAAGGCAAGAATTGCCAGTTCCAGGCGAATGAGGACAAACGGAAGTACGTCAACCATGAATGAAGTAAAGCAGGATTTCTGACCGTGAGAAATTTCAATATAGATTGTCTCTACGAGTAGCGATCGAACTCCTCTGCGCCAGAGTCGACCAAATGAGCCACTTTATCCAGCAAAATAATTTGCGGCCCCCGCCCATGCAAGAAGACGACGAGACCGTTCTACTACGAGTGTTGAAGAACGTCGGTCTGATTCATGCCTACCCGAGAGAAGACCATGTAAGGCGTCTTAGTACGGACCCGGACGAGCCAAACTCCACAGATCTTGCCCCAGAGTGCGATTCTAGCCCGGCAGCACGACTGCAAGACACGGACCAGCAGTGTATCCGTACGACGAGCATCAGTCAAGACATTTCAACGTTCGATACTCCATCGTCTGACCAGGTTCAAAGCTTAATCTCAAACTTGCCACTAGATTGGAGGGAATGCCGAAAGATTGCATCGAATGGACAGACAGACAGCCTCGAGATCGACTGGGACTGGCACAGCTCAGACGATCTTGTCGACATATCTCATCCCGGAGTAACAACGAATGTGACAGTTGAAGGAATACCTGTATCAAATGACGTCCACTTAGTCCCAGAGAAATCCGGCCATGCACTCGGTCCGTCACTTTCGTTTCCAACAACTATCAGTGGCGACGATAGCGACGCTGAAAGCACAGAGGAGCTGGTAGATCGTTTGTCAGAGCGTGTAGGGTCTCTGCAAATCGGATCGGACGGTCAAATACGGTACTACGGCCCTACATCGAATTTCAATTTGGTACAGATGCCTGCCCCAGACAACATGACCGTCCATCGAACGGTGAGAAACGATGGACAGGAAATTCTAGATCGTCTGGATATAGGAAAGGAAGTACCGAACGACATCGAGGAGCACTTGGTGAATCTTTACTTCACGTGGCAAGATCCTGCCTCACATGTCGTGAAGCGGGATTTGTACGAAAAGGCCAAGGTGCAGTGGCGTGATCGCATGGTTGATAACCCATACTATTCAGAAGCTTTGAGAAACGCGATGTGAGTTTGTCTTTCCGGACGCTTTATGTTGTATTCTTTAACCGCGCTTTTCAAGTCGGCGCTGATACCTTCCCAGTTGCGCCCTAGGGGCTGCGTTTGAATCACGTCACCACCCAACATTCGTCACATTTCCGAAGTCTTTAGCAGACTTCTTCGCCGACAGAGCTAAAGCTCTCCTGGATATTGAGCTTGACTGCCCTTCGGTGGCTACAGTTCAAGCTATGGTTATTCTGAGTGGCCATGACATTGGGTGCAAGCGGGATGCTCGAGGATGGCTTTATAGCGGTATTGTTATGTGTCTACACACCGCATGATATTCTGAGCTTACAATAATGGTAGGAATGGCCATGAGGCTTGCATTCGATCTGGCACTGCATGTTGACATGACACCATATGTTAAAATAGGATCCATCAGTCAAGAGGAAGCAGACCTGCGCAAAACTGTATTTTGGGGGGCGTACACCATTGACCAGTAAGCATCTGTCTTTTGTTTCGTTTTTCGACGTCGAGATTGAGCTGACCAATTGATAGCCTTTGGGGATTGCATTTAGGTCGCCCGTTCCGAATTAACATGGAAGATGTCACTGTCGCCAAGCCCGGTACAGGCAGTAGCACTGATGTATCAGGGCACTGGTCTGCCTACGTCTCCCCTGGGTCCCACGGCGTGACCCAGCCAGACTATGCTGAGCTGCTTTGCTCTCAACGGGCACTACTATGCGACATCATGGCGCCTCTCGGTCATGCTTTGTCAGTAATGTATTGGTCGCGTCATGAACTCCACTGAGTTGGCTAATGCGCTGTAGATATGGAAGCCAAAGAATTCCACCAAGTGTGCTACAAGAGATGAATCAGAAGACAGTGAAGGAGCTTAAGGAGTGGAAAGACTGCTTGCCTTCAGAACTTCAGGTTCAAACTGACGAGAAGAACACGAAAACGCCATACTTGCCTCACGTATTGCTGCTGCAGTAAGTTTCAACGAATAGAAAACGTATCTAGATAACTGCGGATGGTATGCTGATGAGTATAGTATGCACTATTATCAAGCAATAATACATGCTCATCGGCCTTGGATGTCAAAGCATTACATCCAACCCCAACCACCTCAAGGTCCGGGTCACATCCACGCCCGCAAAGCATGTGTCGACTCTGCTGTGGCGATTGCCAAGATCCTTCAACTATATGAAGAGATGTATACTCTGAAGCGTATGAACATACAGGGAGTAACAATCACCTGCTCCGCGGCACTGCTATTGATATTCGCGACTGTTTCTCACATTCGACTACCTGGGTGTGATGACATGGGAGTCCAGCTGAGTGCTTGCTTCAGAGCCTTGGATGAGTTCTCATCTTCATGGGAGAATGCCAAAAGGGCTCATGACTTCCTCATAATGCTTCAAAGGCAATGGGAAATTAGAGCCCGGTCAAATCGTCTGCGCCGGCAGTCTTCAGCGACGGCATCAACTCCCAGAAAGAGACTAAGAAAAGACTCGGAGTCTAATTCCCCACCTCGTGATTATTCCCCTGCATCAAACATCCAACCGAGCAAGCGGCAGCAGCATCATTCACCTCAGGCTCAAGCAAATGCGGACGCAATGGGAGCTGAATTGGGCATTGATCTTGATTGGATATTTGCAGTAGATAACAGCGCAGGCCCAGAGGCGTTTCTGGGAACATGGGGGCTATCGAAGTCATATGCCATTTGACATAGGGCAGTGAATACATCCCTGTGCCATTTCAGGGACATGATAGCAAGTGTGTAACCCAGTAGTGACGAGAGAAAGGTTTAAATGAGCTGCGGTCCTGTCTCTAAGCCTGACTACTCAATTGATGGATGATCATAGTACCCCTCAGGTGCATGCATAAAATCCCAGGTTGTAGAGTCGCGAAAAATATCAGGCATTCCATCATCGAACATGTCATAAAACGCCCGGTCCAGTTGAAGGTATGACACATCGCCCTGATCCCAAAGGTCTCCAGCTGGAGTCGGCAACTGCACTTCGCGCAAGGCATCCCGCTCCGTATCCTCAGATCGCCCTCCGGATAATTGGTCAGGGACATTTCTGACCAAAGTGTTAGGACTGACAGGTACAATTTCAGTTTCAAGCGCTGAGTGACAGGGTCTTCCTTTAGAAGTAGGCACCAATGAACCCGAGGCATGGCCTAGGCATGTGCATTGGGGTTGCTCATCGTAAACGCTTCGCTGGATGAATTGCAATAAGCGCTTGGCCAGTCTTGCTACACCTTTGACAGTAGTCCATCTTTCTGATAGAACGTCCAGTGCCTTGCAGCAAAGGCCGAGGTCCGCACAGGTAGTCACAGTATCTCTTTGGTTATCTCTCAATGCGCGGTAAACAACTGTTGTGGCCATTGACACAGCGTATGGGACCAGAGGTAAGGGTGGGAGCCGTTCAGAGCCTTCTTTGGATATGATGCCGAGCACCCCTCCGGCCGACGCAAGACGGCGATTGTATTGAGGACTGCCTGGGCCACTGTATCGACAGGACAGCATAGCAGCAACGTGATACCAGATCTCGAGGTAGGCTGTTACGTCAGAAAATGCCCATTGCGACGCAGACGGATCACGCACCTGCATGTGACCTGTGGAAACCGTCAAAAGATGTGTTTGACGTGAGCTTCGAGAGTGATGGGAATTCACCGCAGTCATCTACAGTAGCTTTGGAGCTTGCTTTGTAGACCCTAGTGGCGGTGATCATGAGATCCCCGAGCGCTAGTGAGACTGACATTAGCTGCGACCTGTAGTCTCCCTCCGTCAAGGCAATGCGCTCAAGCGCGATGTCGGTATCATCAATCATGAAAGGTGCTGCCCCCATGATTGGCTTGTTCAATCGGTCAAAGTTCCTGAGTGCCCACCAAAGAAAGTCGCCCTGTCTACGATCTGGGCTTCTTGGAACATTGAGATGGAGCGATATAGACCATGCCTCGCATATGGCTTGCGACAAATAGCTCGAAGACCGGTCTACGCCACCTATTCCATCATTGTGTAAATGCATCAAAGCCAGAATTTGAATCTTTGTGACCCGGTCTGGCTCAAGATTTGCTTTCATGGCAGCGTCCAGACCTGTGAGCAGTTTGGAAGCGAAGTCTAACGAGTTCAAAACCTCGCCGTCCTCGACTACTTGCAGAAAGGGCGCTGCTTGTTTGCTCTTGCATGCGACGAGACAAATGCCCCTGATCAAGTACCTTGAAGCTTGTCCGTTGCTATGTTGTCGAAGTACACTATTGCCGTCAAGTATGGGAATCAGGTCGTTCAATAGCGTTGTATAGATTGGTAGCAAGGCGTCGGTTGTTGATTTTGGTAGCACGAGGAGCGCACCTACATCCTCCAGATATCGTCGATGGTGCTCTGACAGCTCGGGAGGAGATGCTTTACGTCTTTGTCTGCGATACCAGAAGATTTGTCTTCTGGTTCTCTCTGCTGTTTCTGGGTCGGTTTCAGCATATGAGGCAGTTTCTTGACGGGACTGCGAGTGTCTTAGACACGCGTAGAACTGCTGGGGAGACGAAGTTGAGTTTGGATTTTCGGATAGATCTTCCAGAACGGACTCGGGATTGTATAGGCTGACTTTGCTCGGACTCGAACTCGACTCGCGAGTAGTGGACGAGGATGGCAAAGTGTCCTCTTGCGTAGCTGCGGTAGGACGAATCTTTGCGTCTGTGGCATGTAGTGATTCGGTGTGATAGCACCTTTTTTTCCGAGTGCGACATGTTTGACACGGTGACAGCAGGATAAATGTTAGCAGTTAGAAAACGCCTACGGTATGTAAGCATCACTCATCTTGGGAAGTGCGCTTCCTGGCAGTGCCGTTTGAGGCTTGCCACACAATCTCCATGACAAGTGGTATTCAACGTCCCACACTTTCGGTTGTTTGGTAGCCGAGGCCCCACCCCGAGGACTGTGAGGAGCTGAGGAGCCGCAAAGACGTCCAAGGGTCGCAGAAGGTGTTCGATGAGATGAGTTATTCGGGAACCCACCAAATTGGGAACAAGCGACAGTGCGTCCAAGTTTAATTGGGAAGAGTTTCTTCGTCAGACGCGACCCGGATCAGGAAGCCCTCCGCCAGATCAATAATGCTCCACACTGCCACGACACGCACAGCTGCGACCCCGCACGGGGAAAATGCGGGGGTGATCGGCCGAATCGGCAAACAGGAAGAAGGCCGAAGAGGACGATGGATCGTTGCCCGAGGGTCATTCGTATTCTGGCAGGCATCGTGGTGCTTTCCCAGGTTGAAAGACAAGGTTACAGCAGCAATGGATTCAACGGCGTCTTTTCATGATTGCTCAAATATCTATAATCCATTTCATTCCTTTCAGTCTGATTCACTCAAAACTTTCAAGCGTCGGTAATGGTGTACCCGGCCGCGACAACGAGCTTGTCGAAATCTGCCGTGGCATCCACGAAGGGAAAGGTTGACCGGTTGCCAGCCACATCGAACTCGTTGAGATCATGGAAGTACTCATGCGAAATGTAGATGCTGTTACCGATCTGCACCGTAGCAGTGGGCGACGCCCACGTTGCGATGTCGGCAGTGGAATTATCCGCAACCTGCCCGATGTAATCAACGGTGGCGAAGCCATCCTTTGAAGCCCAGAGAGTGATGGCCTGCAGCCCGTTCTCAGAGCAGAGGAGAACGTCACGGTTGTACCTTGCGGGGTTGAGAAGACCATCGCACTCTAAATCGCTGGCGGTGTACGACCCGTCTGCCGGCCAGTTCATGGTAATGTTGGTAGGGGCTGGAGAAGACGAAGAAACGTCGAAGGAGACAAAGGTACCAAGGTAAGGCGCCGTGATGAGTAGCTTGTTGGTGCTCTCATGGAAGACGATGCCGAGATAGATGTACTTGCTTGAAGTGCTTGCTTCACCAATGTACCAGGATGACACCTCTCCCGACTTGGTGATCTTGGCAATAGCAGGGACATGAAAGACGACAGGAACATAGGTGTTGCCTTCTTTGTCCTCAGCAAAGTCCTGGTATCCGCCGCCAGTCATGTTGTTGATGACCAGCTCAGCTGTAAAATCAGCCAGGTCGGCTATGTAGGCGGCGGAGTTTGTGTTGGTATCCCAGCGGATAACCTTGTTAGCTCCGGTCATATTTTTTCCGGAGGTTACAAACGGGTTGCCGCTGTTGGCAGAGATCAAAATCGACTCAGTAGTCGCATCGTAGTCGATACCGGAGACATGATACGGATCAACACCGGTGATTCCATCGAATGTGAGAATGTCGTATGTTGCTGAGTAAGGATCATAGAGGAGGACAGTGGAATTGAAGTTGGCGCTGCGGTGAACAATGTGAGCACAGAATCTCTAGGCATGGGACTATGCAACGGATTTAGTACCTGATATAAAGCTTACAGTGAACGGGATCCCAGTCGAGGTTCTCTGGGTAGAGCTTGTAGTTATCAATGGAGAAAGTACCATTGACTCCTGAACAGTTGTCGGTTTCCTTGAAGTGAAAAGGGAATGCCGAGACAACTGAGGCTGCAGCCGCCAGACTGGCTGCCAACAGTGAAAGAGTGGAAGGCATGGCTCGCCTTGCTTTGGATATCAGTGAATGAATGACAGGTAGGAAACAGCCGCAACAGTTGCAATTTGTGTACGAGGTCTTGAGGAATGCGGGACTGAAAGGCTTTGAGAGTTGGGTCTCAAATGACATTTATGTTATTCTTCTAAAATCTAGTTTTTTGTGTCGTCTCCTGAATCGGCCTTACCAGCACTCTTGTGTTTAAGTCCATCAGCCCACTGCATAGTGGGATGTCCGAGAAGTAACGATCCACTTCTAAGAGAAGCTCCAACTTGAGGCCTAGGATCATCCAACATTCAACTTCTAATAGCTTACCGTTGAGAAGCTTTTCTTGGAACCGCGCGGGATCAAAGGCTTTATTTCCTACTCGGGAGCTTGTCCCCCACATTCCGACCCGAGAGTGGGCCTAAAAGGAGGCACAACAAAATGAAGCGGACAATGACTTAATTGAAGCTTAGTAACGAGTCAGCTGCTTCACCACGAGCCTCCAGCTATGCTCTCTGTGCTGTTTTTTTTCCCTAGCGGCGTCACCGCGCGCTGTTCCCACATCCCGTGACCAGCAAACAGCGCGGGGTCCTACAAGGAGATCGGCTAGTACGGCCCAACCCTTGACGACTTAATCAACAAATGTTAATCAATGTTGCATCCAAGTCGGGCGTGGTCCGTTGCTGGGAGAATGCTAGTACCCTGGATCGTAGCTTGAAATGTGATTTGCATTTTCCAAGGGGTTCAATGCGTTGATGTGTAATGATGTTGACTCCCTTCCATCCTCCCTCAGGCTGGCGACTCCTAGACGAGTTACTCTTGTCGACGACATAGGACAAACACATATATAACTTTAGCAATAGCTTAGACATTTAAAAATATAGGTCAAAATGTTTAGTTAATGTCATAAGCTGGGCAGGGTAGCTTCTGACCAGCATGTGGGAACCGAGGGCTGAAGCTTAAAACTGTCAGTTCATCTAAAATCTCCTACAACGCAGGGGTATATTTCCGATTCTTAGCTACCGAGCCGCCCGCTTCTAGACCGAAGATAGGTACGATGATCAAGCGGCCGTCGGATTGTCTATCCTGTAGATGACCTTTGCTGTGTTGAAATAGCCCTCATATTCAACATCCTCTGTGGAGTGATCCGTTTCGTAATGATAGTGACCTCCAGCATTTCCTTCCACCGAGAAACAATGTGTATGCTCCATCCGGAGACCCAGTTTGCCGGGATCTGCAGAGTGAAGAACTGACAAGCACACCATTGGAGCCTGGAATTCATGCCAAGTGAGCCACGCATCGACTTGGCCACGGTCTCTGAAAGGAAGATCGCGTTTTGGGGGGAAGTCGGGCATGATGTGATAAACCGCCTTCCCAGACTTGACCACGAACGCTCCCCCCAGACTCACGGCATGATCATCGCCATATGCAGAGTGCAGTGCCTTGCGAATGCATTCGGTGAAGCTCCTCTCGACACCCTTGCGTCCTCGGGCGACGACCCTGAGAACAGGCCCAGATTCACCCGAGCAGCCGAAAAGGTTTGCCATCAAGCCACAGTCCAAAGAAGAACTCTTTTCAACGCCGATGTCGCCGGTGGTCTTCATGATTTTGATGATTCGGGTCTGGTTGTTGATTGTTTGTAAGCCATCTTCCCAGCTGAGATTGGGAGCAAGCTCGCTATTCTGACCAATGACGTGGAACGGGCCAGCGCCGGCGCCGATCAAGCTGCCACTGCCACTGGTATTGTTCATGTCCATTGCAACGGCGAGTTCATCCATGGCCCAAAATTTGTCGAGTTGCGGGCGAGGAAAAAGATTAGGCTGCCCGCCAATATCGGCAACCCTTTCGTCTCCAGACAAGCCCCGCGTAGCTAGGTGGAATGGAGCTTGGCGAAGGTCCGGGCAAACTTCAACTGTGACGGACGAAAAGTGAAAGTTGGCCGCCAGTGGAGATTTGAGCCTCTCCGCCAGCTCCTCGAGACTGGGCGGCGACAGTTGAAATTTTTGGATCTGCATGTCGGTGAATTGTAGGCAAGGTGTGCATGTTCACAAACAGCTATAAGCGCACATCGGAGGGGAAAGAAACAACTGACCCAAGACCACCGGAGGCTTGTGATGTGATGCATGGGCGCCCACCCCGCCTCCGAAACCCCGCAAGTCGGCGTTATGCCCTTACGCCGACGGGTGCGGCTGCATGAGGGGGAATCATTATTCTGGGCACATCTGAAAACCGTTCCGACCCCAATCCGGAAGTTTCCGCTCTTACATTGCCTTCAAGATGACCATATGCCAATGATGGAGCAAAGATCTGCAAAATTGTTAAGCTGACTGTGAAACTAACCAATATGGCTGCTGCATTATTTGTCCGACCGGCGACTTCTAGACCTGTGAGTTAAAAGATTCACGTGAAATGCCGATCCCAAAATGGCATGTGTGTTGGCGATTATCAAATCACCATGGGATTACTGTAGTTCTGGTGTCTTGCAAACATGTATTGAACGCCTTTTTGTGTCGGGTCTCTGTCTGAGATCCCAAAACCTAATCAACACATCGTTCTGTCATCCCGAATCGCGCTTAGTCAGTTATCATCCTACCATCCACTCTTCACCATGGCTCCAGGACAGGTCAAGCGTTACGCCATTGTTGGTTTGGGCGTACGTTCGGCATTCTACTACGGAAGCATTCTTCAAGACTTCGCCGAAGTTGCGACACTCGTTGGACTGTGCGACACAAATCAAACCAGACTCAACGCTGCCAATGACCGAATCATCGAGCTTGGCGGTGAGAAGCTGCCTACATACAAAGCCGAAGATTTCGACAAGATGATTACTGAGCAGAAGCCGGACGTGGTGATTGTCACTACTATCGACCTTTACCATCACGTGTACTGTATCAGGGCCATGGAGCTCGGCTGCGATGCAATCACGGAAAAGCCGATGACAATCGACGAAGACAAACTCCAACTCATGATTGATGCCGAGAAAAGGACCGGGAAGCAAATCAGAGTTCTTTTCAACTATCGCTACGCCCCACACCACACCAAGGTCCGCGAGCTGATCCAGTCGGGCGTCATAGGACAGATCGCCACAGTCCACATGGATTGGATTCTGGATTGTGCCCATGGATCGGATTTCATGCGACGTTGGCATCGTAACAAAGAAACCAGCGGAGGCATTCAGATGCACAAGTCCATTCACCATTTTGACTTGGTTCACTTTTGGCTCAACACTGAGCCCGAACTCGTCTATTGTATTGGTGATCTGCGCTTCTACGGCAAGGAGAATGCTCAGCGACGAGGTGTTACAAACCTCGAGGAACGATACCTCAACAATGAGAAAGCCAAGAATGACCCCTTTGCCATTCACATCGACGAGAATGCACAGCTGAAGAAGCTTTACCTGGAGGCCGAACATGAGGATGGATACATCCGGGATCGCAACTGCTTTGCGGACGGCATCACTATTGAGGACAATCTCTCAATGATCATCAAGTACAAGAATCGCGCGGTCATGACATACAACACATACGCCTACGCTCCTTGGGAGGGTTATCGCTGCGTTTTCAACGGTAGCAAAGGCCGTATTGAGATTAATGTAGTTGAGAGTGGCTATTCAGCAGGAGGGGAGCCTGTGACGGAGAAAGGCCTGGGAGATTTGGAGAAGAACTACATTCAAGGAGGTGTGGAGCAGACCAAGATTGTTGTGTATCCTTTGTTTGAGGAGCCTTACGTGGTGGCCGTTGAGAAGCGCGACGGTGGCCATGGCGGAGGCGACCCTGTGTTGCTGCAGGATGTGCTGATCGGGAATCAAGGGGACGAGTTCAAGCGCGCTGCTTACATCCGCGACGGTGGAAACGCTGTCCTTGTCGGTGTTGGAGCAAATCACTCGATGAAGTCGGGGCTGCCTGTCATGGTCCAAGATCTGATAAGATGGTAGTCGTTTAGTCAGGTCCTTGGGTCTTAGCCTAATCGCGTGTCTGGATGTAAAGCTCACACTCGCATCCCGAATTCAAATTTTCAACATGCCAGTCGGTTTGAAATGAAGGGCTGGCAAGTCCAATTGCGTATTAGTTAAAGCAAATGCCAACTTCGAGTGAAATCACATGGAATGTCCCCGAAATTGCTCTTTGAAAGCTACGGGCAAGTTATCCTCTTTAACCGTGTAGAATTCATGGTTTCCTGACCGTTTTCCGCCGATGAGCGGCGCTGGAATGCCCCCGCTTTAGACCGGATCACCCAACGCAGGAGCATTATACACGAAGAATTGATCTTACTGTTTTCGGACATTTCCGATCTATAATCTGCGAAGAAAATAGGATTAGTGACATCATGTTAGCATTCTATTACCGTCTTCGGTGGACATCGTTCCCAGCCTTGCCTAATTCGGCGATAGCAACCAACGAAAGCGGCTGAGACATTCGCGAAGACTTAGCCTCCGCGACCAAAGATTGTTTGGTAAAATGGGGAGGACTACATAGTGTCCGATGGATTTCGCCCCTCGGACCGATGCATAGATGATAATAAGTACCGGCACGGTCGGCGGGAGACCGAACGATTTCCCAGGCTCGGGCTTGCTCCATTCATTTCGCCTTTTTTGGAACCGTAGCGTAGCTGCATCAGACAACATCGCCTCGGCGAGCAGCGACCTTTGCGACAAATAGGATTGTCAGCGGGCCATTGACGGGAACAATCTTTCTAGAGAGAACTGGCGACAATTCGTACCATCAAACAGCAATCAGCCTTTCACAGCTTTTTCGCCTCGGCTTGCCGACGGAACGATGTACAAGACTTCACTAGAAACCATTCGTGGATGGTTCTCAACAAGCCAGTCCGGTGACTCGTACATCTTGCTCGAAAATGGGGAGACAAATTCCTCCACTGAATTGCCAATAAACGAGATCAAGCAACGCCACCACAAACAACGCTATTGCTCTGGATGGCGACCCAAGGACGCGCTTCAAATATTCTGGGCGGTACTCCCGTCGTTCTTTGCACGCGCTCTGGGCCATGAGGATGAAGCCTCAGTAATTCCGCCGGCTAACGACACCTCGTATCTCAATGGGCTTCGCGGGTTAGCGGCGCTATTTGTTGTTATCTACCACAACACCAATGATGTGAGTGGCACCCGACGCACATGGCCTTTGCCCAGAATTCCAGATTTGTGTGAATGAACAAGCCCTGGAACCATTTTCCAAAATGGAGCCTTGAGACCTCTCAGTCACTAATCAGATCTTTTGTAGTACTCTTTCATGTATCACGGCTGGGGAGAAGCTGAAGAATATCGCCACCCAATTCAACTTCCATTCATCCGACTCATCTATGGCGGGTACTTCAGCGTCTCCGTCTTTTTCGTCATCAGCGGGTTTGCCCTCACGTATGGGCCGCTGAAGAAGTCGCATCATGGACAGAGTGAAGCAGCTATTGGCTCTCTACCATCTAGCATATTCCGCCGACCGATTCGACTTTTTCTCCCCGTCGTTCCGGTCCTAATTATGGTGGTGATATTGATTCAGCTTCAAGGCTTATACAACGGAAATGGTCTCATTCCGCCAATCCCTGGCGGTGTTTGGGGGCAAGCGGTGTTCATCTGGCGCACAATGGTCATTATTGTTACGCAAAGCACCACCAACACCATACTACCCCAGGCGTGGACACTTTCGGCTGAGTACCAAGGCTCTCTGCTTGTGTTTCTGTGCTGCATGGCCTTCGCCCGGGCGTCCCCTCGAGTACGCCTGCCACTGCTTACCACGCTACTTGCATTTCTATTCAGTCTGGGATTCTGGCAACATACTTTGTTCCTTGCAGGAATGCTGCTTGCCGACTTTCGCCATGTGCGTAACAATTTTCCGGAACTATCGCGACCGGCACGCTGGACCACTGCTTTCATCTGCTGGTTGATCTTTTTTCTTTCCCTTTTCTTGGGCGGTTGGCCCATGCTAGGCGACGGTTACGCCGCTGCGGGATATTCATGGTTTCGGTGGGTGCCGACTGGCGGGTACGACCCAACACGTTTCTTCGCGACAATATCAGCCATTGGACTGGTAGCCTCACTCGAAGGGCTGTCTATCCCGCGACGTGGCCTGAATGCTCGATGGATATTGTACTTGGGGGAGATCAGTTATGGTCTGTACTTAGTCCACTGGACTGTGAGCAGCAGCTTCATGACTTGGGGTGTGAAGTTGAGCTTGCTCGCCGCTGGGCACAGCCAGGGACTATCATGGGGTATCGGCTTCGGCCTTGCCATGACGTTCTGCATTTGGCTTGGTGACGTGCAATGGAGGCTCGTCGATAGGAACTCTGTGAAATTTGCGCGGTGGTTGAGTGAAAAGTGTGGGATTTGAAGGCAAGGGACCAAGTCGAAGGGGGCTGTCGACAATATTGCATGACTGGGTGTTTGCCTGGAGTATCTGAAATAACAAGTGGGGGAGAAGACTAATGAAAAGTCGTGTGATTGCGCAGGTTTCGTACTTTGTTTGAATAACCCAATTCTGTCGCGACGTCCTGGTCGAGTAGACGTACAGATGTTCCGTTGCTTATCATAGGCTGAGTTCAAGAGGAAGTCCCAAAAATAACTTGGCCGAGTAAGGAGCTTATCAATCAACCAGGAAATCTTCTGTTTGTGTGGCCTGCCATAGGTCTTCAACTCTCTGATTAGCCTGGATATGAGTGCAACCGTTTTACAAACTCTGATCGCATTGGCTGGAAAGTTGAAATATGGCTCGCGAATTGCTGCTACGGGACATGTCGAGGATGCCGGAGGGCCCTCGTTCTGTGCCATTGGTATTGGAGTGACACGATGTGATGGCTGAGAACATAAGAAGCACCGTCCCAAAAAATATTACTGGAAGGCGAGGAAGACAGCACGCGAGTTGCAGCCAGCATTCAAAAGAAGAAATATGTCATGGAAATAGCGATTAAAACTTTGAGACGGTGATTGTGAATTACTCAGACTGATTATGCTTGATATTGTCATGTCCCAACTAATTACTACTATTGTCAATTCAACCAATTGGAAAGCCGCTGGGCTTGAGGCAAAGAATAGTTCGCGAAGCTTAAATTAATCTACGACCAGTTGCAACCCTACGCAGGCAGCACTACGTACAGAAACATAGTAAATGCTCTGAGCTTCACTCCCGACATTGCTCTCATGTGCTGATCAAAGCTACCAATGGGCTAATTTCCCTCTAAGTTTGCTGTGAATAAATCTCGGATCAGTCGAGCGCTCTTCTTTGGATACCGTCTCTGATTGTCTCTGAAGTCGACCTAGGTGACGCTGAAGCGTGTCTTGTAGCTATCCGCCCACTCGAAGTTATCTAAAAGGCTCTAAGCTATATATGCCATAATATTCACCTTGTCTTCCACCCGGGCTTTGATAATGGCGTTGATGTGATTGCGATAGAAGTCGCATCTGAATGAATCGTCGAGTGCCTTGCTCATGGGCATGGCATTCTCACCCTTGATGCTGGTGCCGTTCTCGACAATGTAGATCTTGGGTCCGTATCGGTCGGCGATCCAGTTGAGTAAATGACGCAAGCCCTCCGCGTTCGGACGCATGTAGTACAAACCAGATTCAGGACCAACTTCCTCGCCTCTGATGTTATGCCAAGTGACTTCAACGTTTCCCATATAGTCATCCAGGGAAGGTGGCACATCCTTGTGCTTCACAAATGTCGACGAGTAGTAGTCAAGGGCAAAGAAGTCATTGCTCCTCTTGACAAGTTTGATCTCTTCCGGTTGCCAAGTCGGAAGTCGATTGCCTAACTGGTGCTTCATAGTAGCGGGGTAACATCCACGGTAGATCGGATCTGCGAACCAACCAAGGAAGAAGTCGATGAAACGGTGACATGCGGCACGATCGTTCTCGTCGTCGGTGTCGAACGGATAAGCCCAATCGCCTGTAACAGGTTAGCTCAAATTTGACCTTGTCACATTTTCCTGATTCTACACACAGTTCAGAGTAATGCCAATCTCACCCCCATCCATTGATTGAAACTCTTCTCGGTAGATTTTGACAGCGGTAGCATGTGCCAGCAGTATGTTGTGGCCAACGATCCAGCACTCGAGACTGCTGTCGCCACTCGGGGCAACCAGCAGCATCTCCGCAAGTGCAATCAAGTCAATTTTAACCCCCCAACTTACTGAATTAGCTACTTTTTTTAGTGTTTTTAATTAATTAGACTAATTGCAATTAAAATAAATTAATTACTATATAAAAATACGTTATAGCTATATATAAAAATTTATAATAATCCTAATAACTTAAAGTTATTACTAGGTAGTATAACCCCCCTCTTTAGCTAGTTCTTTACTAGTTAGAGACTCTCTATAATATTAAGGCTTATTATAAGCCTCTATAAAGTGAGGGTTAACTTAGCCTAGCTAAAAGCCCTCTTATAGTTAGTAGATATCACTAGTATAGTAAAGATATTAATAATAAGCTAGTAGAGTACTAAGAATATCTCTAACTACTATAACTACTATATAATAGGGTTATTAATAGCTTCTAAAGGCCTCTAGAAGAAGATATTAAGCTTATTAACTTAAAGTAGCGTTTAATAGTACTAGCTATTAACTTATTACTAGAAGTAAATATTATTATTACTCTAAGTTTTAAGATTAATAGGATATTATACTAGTATTACTTCTAGTTTAATTAGTATATCCTCTAGCTATTCTTTATAATACTACTTATTAAAGTAGTTTATAAAACTACTCAGAGTATTATTAACTTACTCTTTTTAGTGATCTTCTTATTAAGTATTATATAAGTATAATATACTAAATAATAGATATAGAATAATTACTATAGAAAAGAGTAATAAGTCTCTTATTAACTTATAATACTTTTATAACTTCTACTAAACTTATTTAATATTACTATAGAGGAAGATTTATTATCTCTTATTAAGTAAATTAAATTATAAAGCTAATTATAAGGCTAGTAATACTTAGTCTTTATAAATATAAATAGGGAGGGTTTATATATAAAATTAGTAGTAATAACCTTAGCCTAAATATAACTATAACTACTATAAGTAATCTTTAAAATTATTATTAATAAATAGAGAGATTATAACTTTATAATATATCTTCTAGTTTAGTAGATAAGAAAGAAGATATTTAGTACTTATTATAACCTCCTAAAATTAATTATAACTATTATTAATACTTTATCCTTTATATCTCTTTATCTAATAGTAGAAGGGCTCTAAAATTATACCTATCTTAGTTAATACCTTCTAGTTATCTAGGGAGAGAAGGTCTATTTTTAGGATATATTATTTAATATCTATATTATTATTACTTAATAATATAAAGTTTTAGATCTCTATCTTCTTCTCTATAGCTCTCTAAATTATAAGATATATACTATTCTATTAGGTATTATTATTTAGGATAAAAAAAGCTTCTTAGTATAACTTTAAGAAGATCTAGAAGTCTTTAGAATCTCTATTAATATCTACTAAAGCTTTTTAGTACTATTTATAGTATTATAGTAATAACTAGATAAACTTAATAATATTATAGAGCTAGCTAATAGGGCTAATCTTCTATTAAAGCTTAAGATCCTCTTTATATTAGTCTATTAACTAATAGTAATCTAACTTAGCTTTAAGAGTCCCCTTATTAGCGCTAAAAAGGAATACCTAAGTTATAAAATTAAGGATATAGCTATAGTACTATATATATTAGGCTTTTATATCTATTTCTATTATCTTTAAATTAAGGTTTTAATAGAAAGCCTAAAGATAGCTATTATTAGTTATAGTATTATTAGAGATTATTACCCTAATCTAATCCTAAATCTAGTACTAGTTAATAATATTAATAAAGGTCTCTAAGAGGGTAATACTACTATAATTACTATAATATTAATAGAAGGCTAGAAAATAGGATTATAAAGTTCTACGTTTATTAATAAAATAATAAATAATAGCTATAAAGGGGTAAATATTTAGAGATAACTATAGATTAAATAATAAATAGATTTTTAAAGCTACTAAGTGAAGTTCTATTATTAATAGCCTCTCTCTATACTAATAGATATTATCTAAATAGTTATAAATAGATATATACCTCTATAGTACCTTATTAATAATCTCTATACTATAATACTATAGTACTTACTAAAAATAAATATTCTTAAAATAAGAGAAGGGGAGATTAGTAAAAATAATAGTAGCTATATAGAGATTATATAGAGTTATTACTTTAGCCTTTAAGATATTTAAATTACTAAGCTAGAGCCTCTTTAGTAATAGAGGGGTTAATATATATATTAATAATAGAGGAGTAGTATTATTAGAGTTCTTATCTAAGTAGAGAGAAATCTTATATATATTATAGGCATTTTAGCGTTATTAGAGTATAATTAGTATAGAGAGAAAGCTAGGATAACTATACTAAAGTAAGTACTCTATAGGGGTAGATATAGTAGTAGTACTAAAAACTCTTAGGCTACCCTTTAAGTTATATTAATTATAATTCTAAAAAGACCTCTTAGTATAGCTCTAAATAACCTTAATAAGGAAGGTACTATAATCTTAAATCTAACTAGATTAACCTTACCTTTACTTTTATAATAGCTACGCTTTAAGTATATACCTCTTATTACTTATAATAATCTATATAAGGTTATTAATTATAGGATTTAGAGGGATAATAGTAGTAAGAGTATTTATAATCTATAAAGAGATTTAGAAGTATAAAGTACTTAAGATAGTATATATATTAGTAGTTAATAATAAAGTAGTAGTAGTAGTAGATATCTTTAGTTTAAAGATAATAAAAGTAATAATATATATAAATAATAAGAATAAGATAAGATACTAAATATCTTTTATAAATAGTATCTAATCCTAATAATACTTATACTATTTAATTTACTATAATTATTTCTATCCCTCTAGAGATTTTAAGAAAGATTAGCTACTAACTAGTATTATAAGGGCGTTCTAAAAAACCTTATTAGAATATATAGTAATTAAAAAGTTAGTAATAGTAGTATATTTTAATAGCTAGGTATACCTAAATAAATAGGGCCTTAACTAATCTATAGCCTCCTATTAGCTAGATTATAAGATATTAAGTTAGTTAATTTAATTAGAGGGGGTTAAATTAACTACTTAAGGGATAGAGATAGCCTCATTTTAACTAGTTAACTTAAATAGTTTACTAATCTGATTGCACTTGCAGAGATGCTAGCAACTAGCCTGTCGCTGCACCTGCTGGGAGCGAAAACTCCGCGATTATATCTAAAAACTGATATGATCCATGGCTCCGTGAATGTCATCCAGATTTTGACTTTTGGCAGGGCCCTGAACAAAGTCTGAGCATATTGTGCAAAGTCTGCCACAAATTCATCTTTGTCCAGTAGACCGCCGTATCGCTGCTGAAGGGCTTCGGGAAGGTCCCACTGGTAGAGCGTAACCATGGGCTGAATTCCGGCCTCTAAGAGAGCATCCACAAAGTTGACATAATGACGGAGACCTGCCTCGTTAAGAGGGTCGTTCCGGCCACCAAGAGGGACTACGCGAGACCTGGTTAAATGATGTCAGCATCTGGGATAACAGAACGGAGAGCAATGAGGAGATTTCGTCTTACCACGAGATGGAGAATCGATAAGCCTTAGCTCCATACTGCTTGAGCAAAGCAATGTCGTCGGTTGTGCGGTTATAGGAATCACAGGCGACGGCTCCAGAAGATGCGTCTGCTATCTTACCAGGAATATTGCAAAACGTATCCCAAATTGAAGGAAGCCTGCCATCACTGCTAATAGCGCCTTCAATCTGGTAGCTAGCAGTGCCAAAGCCCCAAATAAAGTCTTTTGGAAGGGACATATCCGTATGACGGCTTAGCTGAGAAATATATAAACGCTGCAATCAGTCTTGCTAAAACTAGAATGTATATCGATGAAGCCTAGTGTTTATATGGATTTAGGTATTAGCTATATATCTAGCATCCAGTATGTCGACACGGTTCAGACTCCGAAAAAACATGATTGAAATTCTGGTGGAGGATGGTCATGTAGACTTAACGAAAGTTCATCCACCGGAATGTACATCTGTTACAGTACTAGCGTGGATACTGGCAGCAATTTTGATTAGACTGCTAATGTTTCTTAGCTCCACCACGTGGGCTTCAAACATTGTACACCCATGTTGTCCCACCCAGAATGATGTGATCGATCCGCCAGAAGGGAAATAATAAGTTTGCAGAAAGTCTGAGCCTGTCCTACAACGTCAGTACAGCAATAAAAGATAGACATGAGCAAAGGAAAACTTGAATATGAGAAAACGGCAGCAATAAACCGTTGATGTCATTCTTATAATAAGTCACCGCGGTAGTACAAGCAAATTACATACGGAAATTAGACCTATTGAAACCCCTTTTCTACCTTACATATCGCGCGCTTCCCAAGTATTCATTACGGCAGTCCAGTACTCATCCTCATTTCCTCGGGCGTGATTGCAATGCCTAGTCTCTCTGAATCGAAGCAGCATGCTGTCAAGCCCTAACAGCTCAGCACTTTCCCATGCGTGGTCCTCGATGTCTTCCCACCCAATGAGATCATCCGCCTCAGAAAAGACATATGTCCGGGGTGCGCTAGTGACAGGCCACAGCGATTCATCATTCAGTGCCTTGCGCGTCTGGGAGATAACGTTATTCTCAGGCCCCTTCAGCACGTGATACGTTCCATACACCATGCCCAACACAACAGCGCCGGCCGGGACCCCTACAGCACGGACAACCTTGTTGCGAGGTAGTGACCTCTTGAAGGCCGCCACATTACACGAGAACCGTGGCCTGCCTGGTGTGCTATCAAAAATGAAAGCACCCACGGGTAGTTGACAGCCCGTAGCGCCCAGATATGCTCGAGCAAGGCAGACGGCCTTGTTTGATCCTCCCTCCGAAAATGCATGTAGTAACATGGTAGGTCGTTTAGACTGTGTGCTGATATGTCTCCGGAGGAACTTAACGGCCGGCTCTAGCGTTGCAACCTTCTCTTTGGTTGAGCGGAATACGAGATCATGTATTACCGTTGTAATGACCATGATAGTAGTCTCTGGGTAAATCTCGTTGTATCTTTTCGTGTACTTGGCAACGTTTCTCGGGTCTGCGCCCGTCCAAGAGGTGAGAAGGATAAGAGTAGGGCTTTTTTCATTGATGCTTTCCAAGGAGATGGAGCTGAGCTCTGAAGATGTTGAAGATACAGATGAGGAGGACCGAGGAGCTTCTTGGACGAAGATCGACGGTCCGAGGGCTTTGAAGCCTAGTAGGGCCCAGCGAGTTGAAGATCTGCCCATGGTGATGAACTTGCTCTAAGAAAGATACAGACATAATAGATATGAGAGCAAAGTAAGGCAGATAGAGAACAAAGATGCCAGTTATGTAATTCGTAGTGCAGTGCTTCTGTGTCTGACACTCATCATAACAGATCCTTCGTTTGAAGGAAGGTCACTCCACACTTTAAATTAAATTCGAAGAAAGTAAAGTATAAGTTAGTGAGGTTCAAAGCAACACTCCTGGCCTGTGATAGCCCTCTGAATACGCATTCAACAGCCGATATCAATACGCAGTTAGTCGCTTAGAGGAGCACGGGAGGCTTGAGGTGGCATTAACGACACTGCAAACGTTATCGAAATTCTTCGAAAATAGGCAATCATGCCGCGCCAGCCTCTTTGAGAGGAAGCCGAGGTCCAACGCTTACGATTCGCGCCTTTCGCGTCGAGTTGAACACATAGAGTACCATGAAACTCAGCTCAGCTATCGCCGTTGGGAAAACCAACCAAATTGCAGCCCTCGGACCTTGACCAATGACCGGCTGTCGTGGGAGCCAGATAAAGAACGGATCGTGGCAGGCGCTGTTATCCAGCTCCAGAATGGGGCGTCAGCCATGTCTGCGTGCCGGACGAGCCAGCCAGCCACGGCAGAGGCGCTTGGCAGGGGCTTGGATGCGTGAAGTTGCTCAGTGGGCCTGGGCGCTGCGTGGCTTTGGGCAGGCCCGCCTGGCTGGTAAGAAAATCGGACAATGTCTTACGGGTGCGGTCGTTAACTCTATCTGGTGGAGCACGACCCAATCTACCGGGTCGCCAAACTGCTTCCGGGATACGGCTACCTAAGGAACTGACCACCGCCAGAACCTTACCCATGATGATTTGACTTCTTGACCCTATATCTTCATTTGAAGCACAGATGGGCGGCCAAGGTATGTTGCTCAACCATAGCGTGTACAGGAGCCAATTGCTCCCCCGCTCCCCCCAACGCCGGGCTAGTAAGAGTCAAAATATTATAGCTCTCAACTGGCGATTGTTCAAACGAATGAGAACCTGTAAACCTTTCGCGTTTCTTTTGCGAATAACTCTCGAATTTAGAACCGTATGTTCTTTTCTCGAACGAAATCTAGATTTCCCACTCGTGTGGGTCGTGGCACAATGTATCTAACCCTGATCTCTTTAAGCACTGAGACAGGCTTATCTTAGTGCCCGCCACGATGAGGGTGCAACTCAGATTTCATTGCTCGGGCTGCTGGTTTCGGGTACAACTCTGAAGGGAGGAAACATCCATATCAGAAAGTTATATGAGCATGTCTCAGGGCTCACGGAGATGGTGCCAAGATCGGCATCTTCAGCTTGTCTGTTATCAGTGTGGCTGCTATAAGGCTCTTGAAATTATGCTGCAAACGGCCGTATCCGCCTTGAATATCGAGATTGCAACGAATCAAAGGTTTTGCGACTCCTTCCAATGTCTGATTTCATATGAGATGCATCGGAGTTAATTGTCGTGTGTCTACAGGCCATTCTTGAAATCCTTATGTCAGTTCTCCTTCAAGATTGGGAATCTTGTTTCCCATGATCTTTATAACATCACTGAGACTTGCCTCCCTCCGTTCAAGCCCCATTGATGAACATCATTCCCCAGTTACTTTTTCTTCATTCACATCATGTTGTCTATCATTTCCAAGAACTCAAGAGCACCAACAGAGCACGTCACATCGCTGGACCCTTCCACGGCGACGACGTTGAATGCAAATGAGCACCAAGAACAAGAGCTGGAGTGGAGGCCAGGTCGGGCAGAATACGCAGTCATGGCCACCATATCTATCATCTCTCTAATGGTAGCTTTGGATGCCACAATCTTAGTTCCAGTGCTACCTGTAGGCAGCTGCCTTTTCCTTCGTTCCGCGATTATCCTTTCTCTCTGAACAACCATACTGACCCAAATCTGTTCGTCAGGACCTTGCCCTCGACCTGCACGGCTCCGCGACCGATGCGTTCTGGGCTGGAACATCCTATCTACTGCCTTGCGCCGTTTTCCAGCCATTCATCGGCTCCCTCTCTGACATCTTCGGCCGCAAAGAGCTGCTCCTTGTTTCTCTCGCATTCTTCACCCTTGGCACCCTGCTCTGTGCCCCTTTCGCACGCGATTTCACTGTCTTGCTGGCTGGACGGTCCCTGCAGGGGATAGGCGGCGGGGGTATTATAACAATGGGCCAGATCATCTTCGCAGATATCGTCCCATTGAGGTTGAGGCCCAAATACTTCAGTTTTGTACTGGGTGCCTGGGCTCTCGGGAGTGTGCTGGGGCCACTGGTTGGCGGGCTGTTTGTGCAGAAAGCGACATGGAAATGGTGCTTTTACATCAATGTGAGTGGGATTCCTGATTATCAATTTCAGATTCGTTATGTCTCTGACATCCGTGTTACTCAACAGTTGCCATTCTGCGCTCTCGGCTTCATTATGGTGCCTCTATTTGTCCGCCTTTCCACGGATAAGACCTCATTTGGCTCCAAACTCCTCCGAGTTGATGGAATAGGCGGTCTTCTCTTCATTGGTGGCATGACGAGCTTCCTCATTGGCATCTCATGGGCCGGCGTCCAGTTCCCCTGGTCCTCCGCCGCCACCATCGCTCCCATCATTGTTGGTGCTGTAGCCGTGTCCGCCTGTATGTTCTGGGAGAAATACGGCGCAACAGAACCCTTCTTCCGCCCCTCTCTCTTCTACTCCTGGTCCGCGGTGGCCGTCTACTTCGGAGCCTTTTGTCAAGGCTTCCTCCTCTTCTGCGGGCTATACTACATCCCGTTTTACTTCATCTCAGTCCGCCTTGTTACGCCCACTCAGTCAGGTCTCAACCTCTTTCCTGTGACCTGCCTCCTCCTCCCGGGCTCTATCGTCGTGTCCGTGTTGACTTCCCGGCTTGGCCACTTCCGCTGGGCTATCTGGTCTGGCTGGGCTCTTGCGACGGTAGGATGCGGCTTGCTTGTCTTGCTGGACGAGAAAACGACGACCGCATTGTGGGCCATTTACTTCGCCATTTTCGGCATCGGAAATGGCATGGTCCTCACGAGCGTCAACGTCGGTACCCAGGCCATCAGTCGCATCGAAGACTGCGGTCGTGCTGCATGCATGTACGCCTTCATGCGCACGCTAGGGATGAGCGTTGGCGTCGCGGTCGGGGGCACCACATTCCAGAATGTCATGGTCAACCGATTGCGCGAGCTCGAGTTGCCAGAGACTATTGCTCAGAATGCCGAAGCATTTGCAACAGAGTTAGCTGGGATGGCCTCTGGGGATCCGGTACGGCTCGGGGCTCTGTCCGCGTACGTAGAAGGGTTTCAGGGCGTGTTCTGGGTAATGACCGCAACGGCTGCTTCTGGATTCATCACTAGCTTGGTGATTCGCAAACATAGTATGGACAAGACGCTTGAGTCTAGGTTTACACTGGAGGGGACGCGAAACAGGAAGTCAGAGGTCCCGTCGGTCGAAAGCTACGTGACCGAAGTGGTTTGATGATGGGTTTTTCACATACTTGTAAAACGAAAGCATTCTTAATGAGTGCTATAGGTAAATGCGGAAGTCGTGAAAACCTCGCACGGCAGCCTTTCGTAGCGACTGTAACTATGCTTTATATCACAAATCTGAGCCTCTCATCAGGAGGCAAGTAATTTTAAATTTTCACCTTTTTGAGTAGCACTCTGTCACTTATCAGCAGCCTCTTACCTGGAGTGAAACCCCTAGTTGAAACGACTTTGATTCTATTAGAAGCAAAACGATGATCCCTTATAGTCCTAAAACAACTATTATATTCTTTTTAATCTCTGCTAATTCTACTTCCTTAAACAACTAGCTCTATACCTTCTTATCCTGTTTCTGCCTGTAAAACGAAAGCCTTACTTATATTTTCACTGTGATCTCTATTAAGTAGGGATTAACTGTGCGTGATAACTATAATCCTTTCGACTAAAGCCTTAGGTATAAAGTCGCACCACCTAACTACTGCTGCCTAGCCTGCTTTATTTAGATTATTAAGCACCTTATTAATAAGTATATAGTGTGCGCAGTGTGTATATCTAGACTGCTTAAGTTGCAGCTGTATAAAGTAAAGCGCTAAGTTGAAATAGTTTTGCTCCCCACTTAAGCGCCTATTATAGTTCCTACCTAACTATTAATATATATAAGAGTTAAGCTGAGAGTAGATCCTAAGAAAGATATATTAGTTATTACGTTAGTAGCCTCTAAGTTTAATAGCGAACGTAGCATCCTAGTTGCTATATTCACATAATATATATTATTATATAGTATTATAAGAACCTGCGAAAGGAGCAGGCTTATTATAGTTAGCTATCTAATAGTAAGGTCTACTAATAGAAGCTAGGGATTAACACGTTATAATAGTATACTAAGGTTATAATCTAAGTTATAAGTTATAAGTTAATAATAGATTAGGTCTTTAGAAACTAAGGGAATTAGTCTTAGACTTAATAAGTAATTTATAATAAAAGTAAACTAAGAGTATCTATAAAGATAAATACTAAGTTAATTACTAAAGAGCTATAGAAGTCTAATTATAAATTAAGCTTAAAGTTATACTATATATAAGTTCTAAATAGTCTTTTTATTTTATTATTAATTCCTAACTAAGTATAAGTAAGTATTTAGTAATTATTAGTAAGTATTTAGTAGTTTTTATTAAGTACTTAGTAATCTATACTATTTATTTAGTTTTATCTTATTATTATATAACTTATACTATAGTTCTTCTATTCTAAATAAATCCCTATTATTCTTATAATCTTATAATATAAATATCCTATTTTAGTTACCTAATACTTAAGTTTATAGTTATAATATAGCCCCCCCACAAAAAGACTACAGCAAAATTCACCCTATACGCAGGCATAATTCTAGAAACACTATATAGGCACTTTAACCTATACCCTCTACTAGTTAAGGAAAATAATATAAAAACCCTATATATTCCTACTAGCAGGCAAACCCTCATATAAAGTTAAATATACACCTTAGCTAAATAGACTAGTAGAATAGTAATAGCACTAGCTGCATAGTATAAAGCTAGTAGTAGCAGCACTATATATAGTAAGGCTAATTATATTAAGGCTAAATAGATTACTAAGGCTTTTATAGCCTAGCTAATAACAGCTTTGCTAAACCTTCTAATAAGGTACTATAAATACTACTATAAAAGAGATAACTTCTTAATTAAAAAGGTTATCCTAAGAGGTTCTTATAGCTAGAAGTATAAAAACTCTACTACTATAAGTAAAGCCTTATACCCTTCTCTCTTCTTCTTCCTCACCCTTAAACCTATATTAATAACCTATCCTTATAGCCTATAATAAATCCTTTATAATATCTATACTATATAAAGTACTTAAGTTCACTAAGTATAAGTTAAGTAGCACCCTTATCTCTATAAATAATATATAATATATCTAGAATAACTTTAATCTTAATATACTTAATAAGAAGCTCCTATTTAAAAAATAATTTAAAAAAGATTAGAAGTATATTATCTTAATAGCTCTATTAATAAGCCTCTTAGAAGCCCCTATAGGTAATAATATTATCCCTCTTACTAAGAAAACTTTAGATAATATTAACGTAGAGTTTAACTATATCCTTAGCTACCCTAATAAGTAGGATTTCTTCTCTAAAGTACTTAAAAGTACTAAAGAGGATATAGGCCTTATATAAAGATCAGTAAGTATACTTTATACTAACTAATAGAGAGAGTGTTATTAATAATAGTATAGCTATAAAGGTATTAGCTAGCCTAATTAAATAAGAAGACTAAAATAACAGTAATAACTTAATAGTAGATAGTAAAGTAGTAATAAAGATAGTATTAATAGTATAGGTGATATATAAGAGAGAGGATAGGTTAATAGTTTAGTAGTTAGTAATTAAGTAATTAAGTAATTATAAACTATATTATTATTAAAGTGAAGTTAAAGATCGTAAGGTTATTAATATATATATATAAGTGTAGCTATAGTTAGGAGAGGTAGTTAGAGACTTAAGAGGTTATTAGGGATTATATAACTAAAAGCTATATATATTATTAGGAGGCGTAGAGATAGGAGGGTCTATTGCTCTAAGCAGGTAAAAATCGCTATAAATAGCTAGAGGCCTTACTTAATACTTAAGTAGGTTAATTAACTATTATTTATATATAATAAGTTATAATATTAGGTCCTCTCTCTAAAGGTCTTATTTTTAAGACTTAATATAAGTAAGTTATTAATCTTAAGTTAGAGATCTATTAATTATACTTCTTAATTTACCTATAATATTAATATTATATTAGGTTATATTATTAATAATCCTATAGTTTCTATACTTTATTATTACTATTATTCTCTTAATATTATTAAGAATAAGTTTAAGGTTATACCTTATTATTATTATTATTCTAAGAAACTATATTATAAGATATTACTAAGTTTTTTAGTTTATAAGGAGTATATTATTATTAGTAGTACTTATTATGCTTATAATACTTTTAATAATATAATCTATTAGTATAAGTTTATTTTTATCTATCCTTTTTTTCTATTAACTTATTATAATAAAGTAATTAATAATAGAGTTTTATTATTTAGATGATAAAGAGGAAGAGATAGAGGAATTATTTTATAAAAGAATAGAAGTACTTCAAAAAGTATAAACTAAAGTAAATAAAGTATTAATAAAATTAGATTATATATATAAAGTAAAATAAATAGTCTTTAAGAAGGGTTATAAAGAGATATTAGTAGTTATAAAAGAGGATAAGGTTTCTAGATTTCCTTCTATAAGTTCTTCTATATTAGAGGTTTAATCTATAAGTAGTTTTAAAGTATTAGATTTAAATTTAATCTTAAATTAGAATCTAAATATTTTAAATTTATTATTAAGAGAGTTTTAATTATATTTTAGTATTCTTAGTTAAATAAATAGTTTTCCCTATTAAGTTAGTTAAAGATATCCTCTAAGCTAAGTTTATATTAATAGTAATTATATTCTCTATTTCTTAATTTCTTCTTATTTATATTATATTTCTTTTTATTTTATTTCTCTTTTTTATTAGTATATTCTAAATATTCCTTAAATTCTTTTAAGGTTATAAGTAAATTTAGTCTATCCTTAGAATTAATATAATAAAGTATTTTAATATACTTATTAATCTTAT